>NC_056749.1:380241027-380436027 GCF_019279795.1 Protopterus annectens
TTCTTTCACACAATCCATCCACCTCTTTGCTGGATGTCCTCACTTTCTATTACATTCCTCCTATCTATCCCAAATCTTCCTCACCAGATTTTGATTAATAACAAATAATATTAGTTTTAACAAACTATCTTCAATACTGTATTCCTCAACTGATTCAAAATATATGAATATTATTTTAAACATTTTAAAAGTATATTTATAAAATACTTCCATAAATATCCACTAGTTTATATTTTTTGTTGGTAGAACATTAGAACATATTAATGAGGTAACTGAAAATAAAAGGGAAAAATAGACACATGAAGGACTGACCTATGGTCTTAACTGCATGTAGAATTTTAAATTATTAAACTTATTTAAAACATATCATTACATTCCAACACTAAAAGTGGAGATTGCATGCAAATACATCATATAAAATTTCTTAAATCATAAGACACATACTATCTTCTGTAAAAGAAAATTCTTCTAAATCGTTACGCTTTGTCACTATAAAATTAAATACTAGTTTTCCTGCTAAGCTGTATTTGTCGTTTTTATTGTATAAACTGTTGTTAAACAATAAAACTGTCATACTTGATGCTTACTGAAGTTTCATGATAAAGTACTCTAATCCTAATGTAACCATTAAAAATAAATCTATTATGATGTGTTCTTGTTGGTAGCGCTTCCTCTTTTTGGAAAATTATTACATAGAATGAATTCAAAGGGCCCTTTATACCCTATACCTGACTTGTATAATATTTAAAAGAAAGATTTAAATGTTGGAGATGAAATAAGAACATAAAAACAGATCTGCAGTATATGTTTTATGAATATAAATCTTACAATAAAGCATGCTATGCTATCCAACCATTGAGATAATCATTACAGCTAGATAATTATGAAAAAAATATATAAACAGCTGACATTTTGACACTGTCATATCCTTATGTGTAAAAGCCAAACAGTATGTGCTTCTTTTGGCTATACTGGTTATGGTAAGCAAAGCAATAATGAAAAATTGGACAATGCCTCCTGCTTCAAGTGAACATTTTTTAGATATCATTAATTTGGTTTATAATAAAAAATCAAAGTTGTCTTGAGAACTAATGCATAAATTTATGATATTAAATTCTGTCCTAAATTAGGAATACTAAGAAAATATGAAATCAACACTAAGTAATTGACAGGTCTTATTAGTTGCTTATTGGCCCTATTTTCAATTAAGTATTACTTGTACAATAACATTTTAATAACTTTTTTTTTCCATCACTCAGTGTGTTCATTTTGCACATATCTCAGTGGAAATCAATAAAGTAATTTTGAAAAAAATATGAAATACAATATGCTCAAAACATTCAAATTAAAGCAAAACCTTAGCTATTGGTCTTGTTCCAGAACTCAAATTTACAAGTTGGCAAAGACCTAAATATAATGTCTCACTCAAAGATTAGATCTAAGAACATGTTTTAGTATTATTACGTTGTTGAAACAAAACATGTTATATAAAATGAAATTTTCACATTTAAATTTGAGATACATTAAAGAAGTTATCTTCCTATATCTGAGGAAGGAACACTTACTGAAAGCATTCTCTGGATTAGGCTACTAAATTTTTACTAAACTATGTCAAATGATTTTGGAGATACAGACCTTTACAGGAAGAGAACAATTAAAGTTGGCACTGGCTAATAACAGAGGCAGAAAAACTGTGGAAAATGATCTGTAGTAAAGGGTTTAACTGTTTTACAATACAATTTTCTGGAGAGTCATGCTTCACAATGTCAAGTACTTTTGGAGATACATCCCTTTAGAGATAGGAAGCAAAAACATAGCTAGCAATGACTAATACCAGGGCATGAACTTCTGGAAAAAGACAAGTAATAAAGAGTTTACCTAATTATTTTACAATGATCACTGTTCTTTATGGCTTTTAACTGTCCTCTATAGTTCAGGTGATACAGTTACTTGTTTCTTAGGTGGTTACTATGCATCAGTCGCAGCAGGCACCATTTGCAACAATGCCAGAGTTAACGGTAAGATTTTTATAGAGCTGTTGCTGCTGTAGAAAAAGAATGCTTAGAGGTCAAAGAGTAACTTTTATATAGGAGAAAAATGTTAAAGGATTTTCCAGCATATGCTAACATCAAAATAAAGATTATTGAATTGCATATTTGAGTTACTATAAGTGTGACCCTTACCAAAAGGTTGAAAAAATAAAAAAGTCACAGAACTTCAAATACTTTGTAAGAACAAAATAATTTAATATTGTTATGAGGAGGTTAATATTGTTCTATAATATGCTTCATTATTTATAGTGAGGTACTGTGTTTCTAGCCAAGTGTTTATACTACTTTTTAAATATTTGAGAAATATTCTGAGTCTTTAAGTAAACCAGGACTAAACAATGTGTTCAGGAGCAGAGAAATTATATTCTTCACCAACTTCCATTGTAAGCATATTAAATCATATAAATCAGCGAGTTGCTTTTGCCTTTTTGAAGAATAAATACTGGATGTATAGAACAAATGGATTTATAGCTCCGTTCTTAAAATAAGTATGTTACTTTCATTTATTCTTTGTTATCTCTGAAAAGTAAAGACTCATTATTCTGATAAAAACAGTCTTTATAGCCTGTTTTTATTAAAATATGACTTTATTTATTTTGCCCTGCACAGGATAAATCCTTATGCGATCAAGTTACATGCAAAACTAGTTATCCAATCTAATTTGACAAAAAACGGTTTACTGTGGATCTATGAAGAACATCAACAAATAAGTGGAATACTTTCTGGACTGGATATTTTAATTTTCTTTCCTACTTTTCTGTGGTTCTTTGTAATTAAAAATGCGACTACTACTATATTATTTGGCTCAGCCAAAAGACAGCCTTATCACAGTGGAACTGAACAGTTTAAATGTATAACTTGGGCAAAGCTACATCTTTCTATATTTATTTGTCTCTCTTTTGCTTCCTGTATCTCTTTGACTTCCTGTCTCCATCAATCCATATATGCATTTAAAAATAGCAACAGTTAAGAACATGAGTATTCATCTAGTTATTGTTCTTTGATGGAACTCAGCACAACAGCTTTATTGCTGGGAGGTGTTGTAACTTCTCCACTGTTGTATGACCGCGGAGATGATAAATGGAAATTGGGGGTGTGCAAGGGCTCCTTCCCATGCAGGGGGTTCAGGGCAGCATGCCACCCTCCTGAAAATCCACAAATGAAACAGCACCAGAATGACCTGTTCTAAAGTCTTACACTTTGTCTGCTATATAAATAGGCCCTGCTGAACATATAGGTATGTGTCACAGAGACTGCCCCCTCTCTAAAACAGGTTCCCCATCCATGTGAAACGGAGTTCCTCCGTAACCCAATTCAAGTGTACCCTGGACAATTTGATGGGGAACAGGAAATTCATCCCTGGTTTGGCACCTATGTCTCTAATGGACACAGATAGCTTGTAAATGGTTCATCTCCCAGGCCCTAGCTTGTAAATGTTTCATCTCCCAAGCCCCTGTTTACACTTAACAGGGTATCGGAACTTGTCAAGATATGGGATGCATGGCCAGGCTTAAAAAGGCCCTTGCGATCATTAGCCTAGCACACATGCATGAACCTGTGAAAATGTTTGTTATAGCCAGTTTGTTAATTCTGTTTATTGAAAAAATATATATTATTTTTCTTATGTGTTATTTATTATATTTTTGCAGAATAAAATCATTTTGTGTGTGTGTAAAATGAACTAGTTAAGGATGGTAGGTTAGTTAGTTATCTCAGTATCAAACATATCAAACATACCTCTCAACCTCTTAAAGTAAGGAATCTAGCCAAAGCCACAGATAATGGGGGGGGGGGGAGGAACAGAAAATAGGGACACTTTTAAATGTTGCTCTCACAAACTTAGAAAGTTGATACACTATCAAATTTTGCATGGATTTACTGAAGGGTATAAAGTCTGAACTCAAATTTCTTGTCATTGTTTTCTGACTTCAGTCCTCAATAATTTGCAAGTGATTTGCCAAAAAAACTCTATTTTATAAGAAACAAGTCAAAAATATGAGGCAAAAATCTGGACAGTTGAGAGGTATGTACCTTAGTTACAGCAGACAAGAGCCTGAAGACTATGCCAATTATCAGAGCACTCAAAATACATTTTCAAGGGACTGAGTTTCAGTGCATCTTCAAGGAGTTGTGAGCTTCAGTACATTTTCAAGGAAATGTGAGCTTCAAGGGTAGAGAAGTTTGTTGCTCCTCATTCTAAGTCTGTTTTCAATGTGCAAATGTTTTTTTTCAGCAAATTGTCATTGTGAAAAACTGAGGCCTGCCAGCACAGCCAGATATAATTTTATAAATAACTCTATGTCATTGTAAATATTAATATGATCCACAGGCTAGTTTCACAGATGTAAGAAAACTGTGTTATGTTCTGAGCTTCAAAAATGTAACCACAGTGTGCCCTGCTGGAAGAAAGCAGATACGTAAAGCATTTTACAACTGTGTTTGATCTCAAGTTCGGAGACAGGATGTCTGCAGCTAGAAATTCTTTATATTGTCTTAAGACATAGATAAATTACTAGGTTTCATATATAAAGTGTATTTTATTGATGTGGCTTCCTGGCAGGTGCAGATCAAAAGAAAAATGTTAAATTTTAAGTTCTGTGAGCTTGGGAAACTTAAGCAGACATAACAAGAATGATGTAATCTGAAATGACTCAGCAGTAATGTGTGCTATCAATTTAAAGGCTATCTCAGAAATTAAGGATAGCATTTTGTATTTTTCTTCAGACCTGTTAACAACTCACCAGCATTGTGCCCTGCTCTGTATGTAAAGTTATTTAGATCTTAGTATTTCTGTTAGAGATAGATAGAAATATAGCCAGATTAGTCTAGCTATTTTTTATATTTATGTCAGACTGTCCTACAATATTGTTTTAAAGTATTTTCCTGTGATTTCTGAACTCTCTATTATCACTGTGTTGAATTGACGAGTAGTGTCCTGTGTTTTTATTATTTATTATTAAATATTTTAAACATTTTATCTGTGGCTGTTTTGTGTGTAGAGGTATTTAAGCTCTTAAGAGTACTTGCATGCATCTGGTGACACTGTATAGGCCACTCCTAAATAGCCTTCAAGTCGTAGTCACACTTACCAATTGGATAATAATAACATTCACAGTAGAATTAGACACCCTTTGGTAAGAGCCTTTAGAGTAGCTGATAAGAGTGGTTGGTGGCAGTCGGTACTACCTTATAGTCTGGGCAGAAGGGAGCATAGCTGGAGAACCTGTGCCAGCTTTCCCCCGGAGTGTCTGTGTGTTTGTATATAATTCATATCTCAAAGTGTGTGTGTGTTAACTACTTTGGCAGGGACATGAAGCACTGGTTGGACAGAAAAGGTGCTGGAGGTTTTGGCTTGACCACTCAGCTGAGATCTGTACCCTATAGCTGTGCCAGTGGGGAGTCTTACTGGGGATCTGGAGAAAAAGGGAGAAACCAGCCCTAGACTGACTGTGATCTCTGAGTGCTCTTAGGGGAAATTGTACTTTACTGTGTGTGCACTTGTTATCCTCCCAATGTGGATGCCCCTCACTTGTACCAGTGCCCTAGGATTGAGGCTCTTTGATTACTGGGCCAGCGCATGGGTGTCACAGTCATCACTGTTTGTGCTATAGAATTGAAAGCAGTGTTAGTAACACAACAGGAAGCATACCTACTTTTGATGAAGAAGGCTATATGTTCTAATTCCACACTATGCAGATGAATTGCTGATACTGTGCTGTACTTTAAGAGGAAGGGGGTGGGTGCTTCAGTCCTTAGTGTGTCCTCCTTTGGATGCCATGCCTAGTAACTATGAACCCATTGTCGGTTTGCCATTCATTCCTTATTGCAATATTACCAGCTTACCATTTTTTTTACGTACATAGGCAATTTATTCTTCAAGGGCAGCATCACTGTATTTGTAGATAAAACACTGAAATATAAAGTTGTTTGCTAGCAGCAACCTCTTCATTAGTTGCAAATCTCTTTAATGTAGAGTTATTCAGAAGACTTTTACTTCTGCAGAGACTGTACATATTGACTGATATTTAGTGGTCTTTTATGGTTGAAATGTTTTGAAATGGACAGTTTTGGCATTATTGCTTCATAAGTTTTGTTTCATTACTTAATGGAAAAAATTTTCAAAACTACAAATTAAAAATACACTTTAACAAGTGGTGCTGTATTATACAAGGCATATAATTCGATATGATCAAGGTGAATCAAAAAAACCCAGGCATGTCTGCATGGTCCTAAAATGTGTACAAAGGGTCTATGGTTTTAAAATAGCCCAGATGTAAACTTTGTCCTCCACTGGCCATTTTCTTTGAAAGTGGGTTTCTATACAATTTCAATGACTGAGAGATTCAAGGGCAGAGAAGTTTACTGTTAATGCTAAGTCTATTTTCATTGCAAGACTGTATTGTTTTGTTTAGCAAATGTCTATCAGTATTTGTGCTATAAAATTTGAAATAGAAGTTTTAAATTAAATCCAACTATCTGTAATCATTGTAGAAGTAAAGACGAAAGTAGTATACACCCAGACATGTTTGAACAGTGCTTATGATAACTGGGGAGAAATAGCCAAGTAATGGGGCACTGTAATGGCTACAGGGGTGGGAATGATAGAGGGGCTGCTGTGTGTATGTGTGGGAGCTCTGATCCATTACCCTGCCAAGGGCACCATTTGACCAAAATCCAGCTCCAGCTCTTGTGTGTGTAAGTGTCATTATGATTGCTGTTTGAATCTGTGACCAACTGCTGAACCATCCAAACTTATAACAACACATATTGTCATGGTGGGATTGTAGAACCATAGCAGTTATGTTTAAGCAGCTTCAGCAACTCCAGTATACAGTCACTGAAACACTGAGGAATGCTTCTTTGTAAAATCTGTGAGTCTTTGAAATTCAAAGCTGTCGAAATAACTGCTGGGAAGTTGTTTTCCATCAACATTTACAGATTTTGAGAAACCCCTTGACAAAGAGCATTCAAATCCATGCAAAAATGTTTTACCTTATTTTGATAATTATATATGTTCATCACTCAGTGCCTCCCCCTTTCCTGAATTAAATTTCCTCTGCAGGTTAAACAATGTGATTCAGTATTTTTCTACAAACTAAACCTGGATAAACTACAGTCATGTAAGTTGGACTTACCATAACAGTAGATGTTCAAATGATCATTGCTGCAGTAGCCTTAGCTGTATGGCTTATATCCTATCAAGGATATAACAGAGCTGGCCAGCTTCCAAAGCTTTAGGGCACCTTCCATGTCCCCAAACTGGCAAGCAGCTTGAGCTGAGCTGACTAAAAGACAAGTTTTGGCACAAAGCCCTCCAGAGATTTCCTGCTGGCAGACAGAAGGAGCCTGGGCCCTGAAAGGACAATTCTAGGAACAACTTAATAAATAAATAAATAAATACCTGTCCAACATATACATGTAAAACACACATCAACAAGAAGGGTAGATGGAGAGAAGAAGCAGCTAGTACAGCAATGACTATTCAAACATAGAGAATGAATCAAGCTTATAGTGCTTTGTAAAAGTAAGTACAGAGGACCAAGTAATAGCTTTCGGAATCCTTCTAGAATTCAACCCTTTCCAAAAATCCATAAATGAAGCCATGGCCCTGGTAGAGTGGGCCTTGACCCTGGCTGAAATAGATTTGTTACAGTGAATATAACAACAGATAATAGCATTAGACAACCATTTGAAAATTGTCTGTCTTGACATGGGTTGTCCCGTCTTACCTTCATAGGAGATGAACAGTTGATCTAAAGATCTGAAAGATTTAGTTCTGTTAAGATATTACATGAGTTGTCTGTGGACATCCAAGGTATGAAGTGTCCTTTGTCCTTCATTTTAGGTTCAGGAAAGAAAACGAGGAGATGGATAGTTTGCCTTAAAGTAAACTCAGATACCACTTTAGCTATAAAAGAAGTATTCATTCTCAAACAAACCTTGTTCCTTTGGAAAATTAGATAAGGCTGATTCACCATAAGAGCTTGCAATACAAATACCCTTCTTGCAGAGGTCACAGCAGTCAGTAAAACTGTTTTCCATATTAGGAACCTCAAGTCAGCCAGATTAGCTGGCTCAAATGGAAAAAGTGCTGGCTTCTATAACACAAAATTAAGATCCCAAGGAAGAGCCACAGGTTTTCTTGGAGGCCTCTTAAGCAAAACACTTTGACATGAGACTACATTGAAAGAAGAGGATCCATGGGCAGACATGCTGAAATGTCCAATAAGTGAATCTTCATAGAGGAGTAAGAAAGCCCACAGGATAGTAACTCACACAAACATTGTAAAACCAGAGAACAACTAGCCCTGAAAGGGCGCTGGTTATGTTGTTGGCACCAACTAGAAAACCTTTTCCATTTGCTAATATATGATTTTCTAGTAGTGGGCTTTCTTGCTCCATTAGAACTTGCTGCACATCCTCAGTAAACTGGTACCTAAAAGTGGTGAATGCCCTATCATCCAGGTAATCAATTCAAGACGATTGATGTTGGGGTGCATTAAACACCCCTATTCTTACGTGAGTAGATCCAGTTTGAGATGAAGCTTGTGGTAATTGCTCTTAGCTATTTCCAAAAGAAGGGAGAACTATGGTTGCCTAGGCCAGAAGGGAGTCATCACAATGACCATGGGGGAGTCCTTCTGAATCTTCAGAACCACTCTGGATATTAGTGGAAAGGGTGGAAAAGCATGCAGGAATATTCCTGTCAGAAGAAAAGAAAATGCATCTGTCTTCCAGACCTTGTTGCATGGAGTTCAAGAAAAGAATGTTGCAAGCTGATTGTTCAGAGAGGAGGCAAAGAGGTCTACTTGAGGAACTCCCCACAGATGGATCAAATCTTGGAAGACCCTCTGATCAAGTTTGAATTCATGAGGATCTGCAGTGGTCCTGCTCAGATTGTCTGCCACACAATTTGCTCTGTTGAAATGTAGGATACCTGTAGAGTGAGATTGTGCTAAAAGCTATATCCCAAGCTAGCATGGTCTTCAAAAGGGGGAAATGACATGGTTCCCCCTTGCTTGATGATGTACCACATGACTGTGGTATTGTCTGTAATCAGTTGAAAACGTCTCTGTGACTGAAGGTGGTTCAAAGAGTTGAGTGCCTTGATCAGAGCAAGCATCTCATACATATTTATGTGTGTTTGTGTCTATCTTGGTGGTCCACACCCCTTGCACTTTTATCCCTCCTGAAACTGCTTCCCAAGCAAAGTCTGAAGTGCCTGTGGTGACTGACTGCTTTGAAGCAGGGAGGAAGGAAGAGATTTAAGGATATCTGTTGTCTCCACCAAAATATTTATCTTTTGACAAACTCCAGCACTGGGAACTGAAAAGTTAAAGGATGTTGATGCTGGGACCAAAGAAATTTCAGATACCACTATATCTTTCTCATGTGGAGTCTTGCCAGGGTTATCATGAGAGTCATATATGCCACTGTTAGGTATTCCCTAAAAGTGACTTAAGTCTGAATGGAAAACCTTAGAAATAGGTCTTAATAAAGATCTATGTTTTCCTGTGGAAGAAAAGTTGTTTGAACTGAAGTGTCTAGGTGACGTCCTAGAACACAATTCGGCGTGAAGGAGTCAAGAAAGACTTTTGAATGCTCTCTTGGAATCCCAGCTTGTGTTAGAGATCTCTCACCCAAGAAAGAAATTCCTGATACTTTTCAAAAGACTCTGCAATGATAAGCAAGTCTTCTAAATATGGAAAGTGCTAATATCCTGCAGCCTACAATGACCTATAACTGGAGATAGATACTTTGTGAACACTCTTTGTGCAGTGATAGTCCAGAGGGTAAGACAGAGGACTGATAATGTGATCAAGACACACAAAAAAACATCTGAAGTATGGATGATTAGAGATATGATCATCTTTTAAGTCTAGTGTTACCAGTAAACTTGAAAGGGGAAGAACAGGTAACAGGTTCTGAAGTGACGTCATTTTGAATTTGGGCACTATTATTAACCGGTTTAGGGAAAAAAAAGATCCAGAACTGGTATCCAATCATTTTCTTTCTTTGGTACTGAGAACATCCTTTAATAAACACCCTTCCCATCCTGAGAAGGAGGAACTGGTTCTAGCACTCCTTGGGACAGCATGTGATACAGAACAGGTGGAAACAAAAAGGTATGATCTGGAGGATGAGGAATGATCCCCTAGAAAGGAAGAATTTCCTCCCACTGCCAGCTGTAAAGCTGATGAATGATTTTCACAGCCCAATTATCTGAAACAATCTGTTGACAAAGTGAAAAATGGAGAGTCAGACTTTTTGGAAGAAAAAAATGGGACAGGATGGCAGGGGCTCACATGGTCTCTGGAAAGGAAAAGTCATTCAGACTTTTTGAGCTGTCCTTGGTTTTGGAAGGTTCAAGACTTCTTCTTGGAGCCTCCTCCCTTGTCATTTCTTCTTAAAATTTTGTTTACCTGAAATTTGTTGAGATGGTTTGTTCTTTTTTGTGCCAAAACTGCATGAGGAGAAAGAAAATGCCTTGGAAAATTTGAAAAAGGAGGATTGAAAAATCTTAAGAGATTCCCTAGGTTAGATTGCCCCTTTCAATAAACATTTTGATCACCTCTGCAGCTGATGGGCCAAACACTAAATCCTTATCAAAGGGAGAATTTAAAATCTCATTTTTAACATAATCTTGGAGGTTCTGAGAATGCACCCATGCAAACCTTAGATCATTACCAGTGGCCATATCTCTGGAAGAAGTATCAACAGAATCATATGCACACTGCAAAAATGAGTAGTGGCCTGTGCAACAGAAGAAATTAAGTTATTTAAATCATATTTTTCCTTACAAGAAAAAACTTCAGACACAACATTCCACATGCTTTCACAATATGTTAGAACAAACTTTAATACATGAGCCTGATAATTCAAAATTCTGAAAATCAAAATTGCAGAATATACTTTTCCCTATACCTATCAATAATTTTCCCATCCTCATTAGAAATAGTAGGCTTTGAATTAACTAAGTGCTCACCACCAATGGGATAAACTAAAGCTGTATCTGCTGGGTCAAGTTTTGGAATAGTGTATAAAAATGTAAAAGCTTGAGGATCATAGGTTCATAGCAGGTTACTAGGGTAATGGCTCCAGGGTCCTTACAATCCTAGCCAAGTTCAACCCATGTTCCCAAGGGTGTCTGGTTCAAGCAGACACTAAAATCAGCATCTACTGCGCTTGTCGAAGAGGGCCACAGGTGGAAACCCTGGGGTCAATTTCCAGTTACTCATCCAATCATCCAGATTGCTTTTAAATAGGTCCAATGAGGGGGCTTTGTTTAACATGAATAGAAGGTTGTTCCAAAGGCGGGTCACCTCTGTGAGACAACTCTGTCTCTCTAACAAGTTCTGTTGATGTCACATACCAGATTAAGGTCCTTTGAGTGTGTGACCCATGTGCCACTTGACTTGCAAATGTGCAGCATTTCCATTAAAGCTGGGTAAGAGATTGCTCTTTAGGCAAGACACAGGTCACCTCTGAGCTGTCCATATGACACAGAGTAAAGAGACAATGATTCAGTCTGTCCGCATAAGACAGATCTTGAAGACCCTGAATTTTCTTTATAAGAAACCTTTGTCGTCTCTCCAGTAGCTGCAGGTGTTTGGAAAGGGGCATACCAAAAGAAGCGTTGTACTCTATTATTGGCCTGATGAGGGAAGAGTACGGAGGGGGGGGGGTATAACCTCTTTTTTTTCTGGAGTCAATGCCCTTACTTATGAGATGAGCAATATAAAATACCCTTCTTACCACTGTGGAGGCATGGTGGTTGAAGTTAAGGTTGCTGTCAACCTGTGTGCCCAGATCTCTCACCACTGACTGTGTGCTTAGTGTACTGCTACTGATGAGGTAATTTGAAGGAACATCACCCTTGCCAAAGGGGATGATAATGTATTTTTTTGCATTAAGTTTAAGACCACGACTTTGGCACCAGTCATTAGTCTGTGTAACACGTTCTTGAAGGATGTTGACATTGCTACGGGTTTCAATGATTGCTCCCAGTTTGCAGTCATCAGCAAATTTTGTCAGCCACAGTTCTTTAGTTTTAGCCTGTATTTTGGAGAAGTAAATTATGAACAGTAGGGGTCCCCAGAACTGATCCCTGTAGAACATCACTGGTTACTGGTCTGCTGCTGGTGGTGGTGGAGTCCCCTATTTTGACTATATGAGTTCTATCAGCGAGCCAGTTTGCGATCCACCTGACACTATATGGGTTGATACCCAGCTTGGTGAGTTTATCAATGATGCTTGAATGGGGGATTGTGTCAAAGGCCTTGGCTAAGTCTAGGTAGGCTGTTTGCACAGATTTGCCCTCATCTAGGGCTTTGGTGACTGTCTCAAAGAAGTCCACCAAGTTTAACAGGCATGATCTCCCCTTGACAAAACCAAACTGGGTGGGGTCAAGTATTACGAGATTTCCTATATCTTTGTTAATAAGATCCATGATGATTCATTCCATGGGTTTGCAGATAAGGCTGGTCAGTCTAATGGGTTTATAGTTCACGGGGTCTGTGGATGCACCTCCTTTGTACAAAGGGGTGACAGTGGTTGTTTTCCATTCCACTGGGATGAAGCCAGTACTTAGGTTAAAACAAAAATTAGCATCACCATTGAACATGCTTTTCAATCTCAGCCTATGTAGAACACAGCCTAGGATGTTGTCTGGTCCCATACAGGCTGTCTTTTTGACCTTGGAGAGGGCATTTAAGACCTGATCTTCAGAGATACTAGGCAGGGGACAGGTGTTAGGGATGTTTTGGGTATATGTGGATGGGACAGGGAGTGAAGTTTTCACTGAACTTGTTAGCCAGCAGATTTGCTATATCCACAGGTTCTATATATGTAGTTCAATTAATTATGAGTTCAGCGCAAATTTGGGCCTTACCTTTGAGGTTATGGATGTAACTAAAGAACTCCTTGTGGCTATCCTTAGGTAGGGAAGCTAATTTGGATTCATAGTTAACTTTAGAGGGTTTCACTAGGAGTCTTATTTGCTTGTTTATGGTGATGAGGGGGTGTTTCCAGTTTTGAGACCATTTCTTCCTACTTTTAGACAGCACATTTTTTCTCCTATTGTGTGGCCTATTAATGACAGTTCTTTACCAGGCAGGTTTGTTTTTCCTTAAAGATCTTGTTTTGGTTTTATCAGGTATGGAAGAGTCAGTACAATATTACATGTGCTTCTATAAAGCATTGGTGTATAACTCAGCATAGGTGTCTGTTCCATCAGTGAGGGGAGGGGCTATGAAGCTATTTATGCCATCATGTAAGAGGCTGTAATTGGCCTTGGAGAAGTTTTTTAGCCTAGAGGCTGCTATGGGGGGGGGGGGGTCTTGTGTTATAGTTAATTCTGATGAGACTGATTTGTGGTTAGATCACACCAGGGATGGTCACACACTAGGGGTGGTGCAGCAGTCCCTCATATTGGTCAGCATCAGGTCCAGGATGTTTGAGCCCCTTGTGGGTGTATCAACAAGCTGGTCCAGGGCATTGGAGTTAATGAAGTCCAGGAACCTTTGAGCAAGTGAGTTAGAGCCCGTATAATTTAGCCAGTCTATGGACAAGCAATTAAAGTCACCCAAAACCAGGGTGTTTGGTTGCATCTTGATTGACACAAGTAGATCCAAGTAGGCTGAGTGGATGTCCTGATTCATGGAGGGGGGTCTATAGCTGGCAATGACCTGGAGTTTTACCTACAGTCAATTGCACCCGAAGTGATTCAAGGGAATTGTGCTGTTTAACCAACCTAGAGGTGTATTTATCTTTAATGACGATTGATACACCAACTCCTTTAGTTCTCATGCTTTCAGTTTGTGGTCTGAATGTGTGGAAGGAAATCTAACCTGATATAGCTGGGGTGCTCTCTGCAGCCTTAAACCAGGTCTCAGTGACTGCATAAATGACAGCATCTTCCAAGGTGAGTACTGCTTCCAATGAGTGTAGTTTCTGGTTTAGACTCCTAGCATTTAGCAGCATAACCTTGAGGCTGTTTATAGAGGGAATGTTTAAGTCAGGAATTTTGTTCTTGTGACATTGCCGGAAGAATGCACTATGGGGATGGCAAAAGCCTTAAAAAGTAACCAAAATCCCAGGGGTGACAGATGAAGACCATCTTTAGCAAAGCATTGATGTCTGTCTACCATGTCATCCTAGGCTGACAGACACTTTGACTTCAACAATTGGCTTAGTTTCTGGTGTCATTCAAACAGTTTTTGTTTGTATTGAGGTATCATTCTAGGTGAAGGTAAAATGCTGCTTAAGGCTAGGGACATACCTGCCTGAGACACATAATCCGAGAGCTCAGTCATGTTTGTCTTCATATTGTCCATTGAGGTATATCCCAAGTCATTCATACCAACATGGACTATGATAGAGCCATAATAGTGCTTGTTGTTGAGAGATTTGAGTGTGTGTGTGTGTGATGTGGTGGATCCTGGCACCTGACAGACAGCCGACCATGACCTTTTCCTTATCCAACCTGGTGAGAGGGACATCTGTGTGTCTCACAATTGAGTTGCCTAGAGGGACATCTGAGTGTCTCACAATTGAGTTGCCTATGACTAAGGTGTTTGTCTTTGTGTTATGCCTTAGGGGCTTGACTGGTTAGACACTGGTGTGTGATATATTATGTGTACTGTGTTCTGCAGAGGATGTATTATGTGAAGCATGCTTGTGTTTGTAAGGTCTCTCGTGTTTAGGTAACTTTCTTGTAAGAACCTCCACATATGTAGGTTTATATGATGTTGGTTTGGTATGTGCAGGAGGTGAGGTATGCATGCTGGCAACTTGCTTAGTATCAGGTGAACTGACTGGTGAGTGAGACAGCCTAGATTCTAGGTTCTTGATATAAATGCACGTCTCACATAATGAATTTGTGTGCACTAGAAGAAGTGGGCTGTCAGTGTACATGAGGCAATTGCTACATTGCCTCAAGATGCCCATGTTGACCAGGCTGGCTGGAGAAACTGTGTGAAAATGTCCATCCATAATACTAGGTAAGTTGACATGGTCAGAAAACAGGGAGAGGATGGGCAGGAAGAGGTAAAGCAGAGGAGAGGAGAAGTGGACAAAAAATACAAAGGGTTAGTGGGTAGGATCTGTATTGGTACCACAGGAGTGGCACTGAATGTATCACTTGTACAATCACAAGAACTCACCGATGAAGCACCAGCAGAATACTAAGGGAAAATTTGCAGGCAAAAGTGTTTGTGTCTATAACCACCAATGTTACCCACCACTGTGTGGCAGTGTTCGATGCACAAATGTTGTGCTATGTAGCAAACAAGCAGAAACAAATCTAAACAAATTAACCAATAAAAAGCTCAAAACTGAGCCCTGTTCCAGCAACCTTCAATCAGATGAGTTTTAACTGCACACTTCTGCCACTAGGGTGCAGGGGAACCAGTTACAACAAAAGATGCTCTGGTTTAGTGCTCAAGTTATACAAACAGAACTAGATTCAGCAGGTCTGAATCTAGTCTATGCTGCAGCAAACAAAGTACAACAATTTCAGAACAAAAAAAAAAGTTCAAAAGCGCAATATACAGGGAAATCTTATACTTAAGTTTTGGAGAGATCAGCAGATGACTTATATTTGCTTATACAGCTAACAAGAGCAAATTGATTAAAACAAATTAATCAATGAGCCAATAAAAAAGCTCAAAATTCAGCCCTGTCCCAGCTACATTCAATCAGATGAGGTCTAACTGCACACTCCTGCCACCAGGGTGTAGGGAACCCTCTCCAACAAAAGATGGTCTGGTTTAGTCATCAAGTTATGCAAACAGACCTAGAGTAAGCAGGTCTGAATCCATTTTATGCTACAGCAAACAAAGTACACCAATATCAGAAAAAAGCAGTTCAAATAAGCAGGCACAATAAGTATTTAACCAGCAATTCACAGCTCAGAAGAGCAGAAGCTACTTTCTCATCCCACAGGAGTGTAGACCACA
Source organism: Protopterus annectens (assembly GCF_019279795.1). Lineage (NCBI taxonomy): Eukaryota > Metazoa > Chordata > Ceratodontiformes > Protopteridae > Protopterus > Protopterus annectens. The sequence continues at coordinate 380,257,037 of NC_056749.1, forward strand.
AACCTTCTTAATATAAAATAACTGGCCTGAAGTCCAAATGCTTAAAACAGAAGTAAGACACTTTTACAACAGCAAACACAATGAGCCTTCAGCCAGCAATTCCCAACCTAGAAGGATGTAACGTACCTCTCCTGCCACACGATTGTAGACCACAAACCTTCCTAATTTAAAACAACTAGCCTGAAGCCCAAGCGTTTAAATCAAAAGGGTTAGAATAACAGTTACAATTTAATCAGACTGCTAACAAGCAGTAATAAATGCAGCAGAATAAATGCAATTGAACACTTTTAAGAACAAGCAGCAAAAGCAAAATAAAGTAATAAAGAGGGAAGAAACACAAATACTGTATAAGCAACTGAATAAAGTGCAATTTTTTTAGGCTAAGTGGGAAGGGAGGAAACAGAAGATATTTCAAGGTTGAGAAACAAAGGGAGTGGGTCTTCCCAAATGATTTCTCTGTACTCAGTAGAATGAGATGATGAGATGGGACTGGGAGGAGAGTCCAAAATTAGATTTATAGTAGGGATGAGCAGCTCAAAAAACACCAAGTTTAAGAACAACAATTGGGTGGTTAAGATGGAAAAATAAAATGCAGCCAGAGATCAGCAAATATCAAGCAGAGTACAGCAAGCAGGCTTTATACATCCTATCTGCTTTTTTAGGGGCAGTTGGCTGACTCTCACGAAAACTACAATCAGTGATGCATACATTCCCTAAAGCAGACAGAGCTGGAGGAATGGTTGTAGATTCTTGAAAATCCTTCTGTTGCAACTCAGTATTTTCTGAGGACTAAGAAATCCCAGGTTATCCCACTGAGAACACTGGCACATTCTAGCAATATTCTGATAGAAAGGGAAACCCCCATAGGGACAATCATAAATTGAGTTCTCCTCTGAGTCCAAATCAGAAATCAGAAAAAAAACTGTATCTATCCCTGCATCTTCCTGTTCAGATTCAGAATCTTGAATCTCTTCATGAAAAAAGTAATTACTCCTTCTTTTAGCAGAAACTACTTTAGAATAAGGATCGATAAGCTGAGATAAACCCTGAGCCAGACCCAGTAAACTACTCCTATCCAAAGAAATTTGAGGAGGAGTAGATAGATGCTTCGGCTTCTTTTTCTTTTTGACAGAAAAAATGATAGTTGCTTCTTCCCCAGGGATGGACACAACAGGAAAACATTCCCTGGTCCATCTCCCAGGAGCAACAAGAGTAGCTCTCCCTTGCCCACTGAGAAGAGCCCAACTGCCGTAGAGGATGTGGCTGACCCCCCAGTCCATAGTGGCAGGAGATGCTACACCAGAGGGATCCAGGGTAAAAGATGAGTGGTCTGGGGTACAACAAATGGCTGCAGCAGAGTCACCCACCTGAGGCAGAGGCAAATTGCTAGCCTAATACAGTGGCAAAGGCTGTTTACTTAACTTTTTCTTTTTGTGACTGGTTAGGGTAGAAGAACTGACCATAGGACCTGTAGTCTATTCCACAGTCAAGCTGAAAATGCTGCCTCTTTCCCAGGTAAGATGAGCAGCAATTGCTGGTAAATGCTACCTACCGTGAAAAGCACTTTAAAGACTATGCCAGCCCTGCAAAAGAAAAATAAGCACAATTTTCCTGCAGAAAAATGTTTTCAGATAGTTTACACTATTTTTAAACTTACAGAAAAAACAAGTGCTCAATTTAAAAGTATACAGCCACGAACCAAAATAGGGTGTTTGGCACAAGTAAAACCACAAAAGAAGAAATATGCCAAAACTGCTGGAGCCACGGATGTCATCAACAATTTTTTATTATTAATAAATCCACCAAGAACACCGCTAAAAACACATAAACGCCTTGTAACAGAATTGCGTTTTCGTCTAGACAAATCGACTTCTTCAGATACCCTTCACTAAAACTAATCAACCTTTTATACATATGTTTGAAATTCCTTATCCAATCAAAACAACTTCTGAATTAGGAATTCATTAATATGCTTTTTGTCCATGTATTAAAACTACTTCATTCAAAACAGTGTAAGAAGCTTCTCTGTGTGGAAGATTTTCAGTCCATATATTTCTAGTTAATCACTGTATATTAATCAGATCAGACAATAGTTGTAGAAGTAGCGAACGTAAACTCAAGTCAAAAAGTAATAATAGAAAATATATAATTCTACAGCATTACTAAGTATTCGAAAGTAATCCAAGCAAGGCAGGCAGTCTGTTTCCAGTCAAAAATCCTTTATTAAGTACACAGACCATCCTAACCAACCTTCCACAAATTCTAAAACCTTTTTCAAGGAATGCATAAACATTGTAACAACATCTTAAGCCAATTAATATTATTGAATGTAAAAATTATATGCATGATTACAAAAATAGTCCGTATTTATTCTTGTTCTTGGTGGATTTATTAATAAAAAATTGTTGCTGACATCCGTGGCTCCAGCAGTTTTGGCATCTTTCTTCTTTTGTCAATTTAAAAGTATGTTACCACCTCAAGACAGTCTGTTAAAACACAACATTCTTAACTTTAAAATAACTTTCTGAAAAGGAAAGTAATAAAACATGAACAAAATTAAGAAAAAGGAATTTTTTTTCAACAAAGGGTGCTTTTCTGCCTAGCAATGGGAAGCACAGGCTGACTGGCAATCCTCAAAAGCCTCTTTAGTGGCAGTAAAGCTCTGAAGGACTTTGCCTAAACTTATCATTTAATCAGCTCATCTTAAGCTACTTGACAGTTTGGGTGCATGGAAGGTACCCTGAAGCTTTGGAAGTGGGCCAGCTGTTATATCCTTGACAGGGTATATAACCCATATAGTTAAGGCAACTGCAGCAGTGATCAATATGATGAACATCTGGATGGGTGCTCTCAAATTTACCCCTGGACTTACTGGTCTATCCCTTCCTATGTAACAAGGTAGTCTGAGGATGGATATTGGCAAGGTGTATTTGGTCAATAGACTTGAATAGCCTTGACATTCCTATGAATCCTATAGATTCATAGATTCATAGAGTATTACTAAGCTAACAGCCCTTAAATACAGTCTCTTCCTGAAGTAGAAACATTGGCAATATAAAAAAAGTACCATTCAATTCTCTTTAGTTTAGAACTAGTGAACCAGGCTGATACTGCTTTTCTCCCTAAGACTACAGCTAGATGAGGATAAGATTTTAAATTCAGAAAGTTACATTATATAACATGTGCTTTTCTGAATTTGTGACTGAAAGCTACACAGGTTCATAGGTTCATAAGTGTGTACTAAGCAAATGGCCCTTGAGCCTTTACAAGCCTAGCCCATAGAAGTGCCCTGGCATGGTGCACCCAATGTTAGTTCCCAGTGCCTCTATCTAGTAGAGCTACTGCAGCGATCCCCGGGGTGAACTTTCTATTTCCCATCCACTCATCAAGATTTCTCTTGAAGAAGGCCAATGGGGTGTTCTGCTTGACATGTATGGGAAGTCTATTCCAGAGCATGTGCAGTCTCTGGGTTAAGAACTTGTCCCTCCAGCATGTTTTGTTGATTGTGGTAATGAGGTTGAAGTCTCTGGAGCATGTGATGCAGAGGGATTTGGATTCCTTTAGATGTAGCATCTCTAACAGAGCTGGGTCAGACATGGCTTTGTAAGTCAAGTAGAGATCACCTCTTAGTAGATGATATGAGACAGAGAATAGCTGGAGTTTTTTTGAGTCTGTCCATGTAGAACATGTGTTTAAGGCCTAGGATCCTCTTTGTGAGATACTTTTGTGGCCTTTCCAGCTGCTGCATGTGTCTAGTGAGGTACATGCTAGATGGAGCATTATACTTGATGACTGGCCTAATGAGGGAAGAGTGGAGAGAGATATGACATCTTTCTTCCTGGATGCAAAACCCTTGGTAATGAGATGTACCACTTAGAAGGACTTTCTGACCACAGTGGCAATGTGGTGGTCGAAGGAGAGGTTGCTGTCAACCTATTTCTCCAGATCTCTTATAACGCCTTCAGTGTTCAGTGGGCTCCCATCAATGTGGTAATTAGTGGGAACTGAATTTTTCCCAAAGGGGATGATGATGCATTTTTTGGCATTAAGCTTAAGGCCATGGTTTTGACACCAGTCATTGGTCTCAGTGAGGCCTTTCTGTAGGATAGCTACATCACTTGGGGAGTTAATAATGGCTCCCAGCTTGCAGTCATTTGCAAACTTGGTCAGGCAGAGTCCCTCCATGTTGTTCTGGACTTCTGACAAGTACATGCCAAACAGGAGAGGACCCCAGGACTGATCCTTGTGGGACTCCACTAGTGACTGGTTGGCAGTCTGACTTGGAGTCTGGGCTACTTTCACACTGTGGGTTCTATCTGTGATCCAATTTCTAACCCACCTAGTGATATAGGGGTTGATGCCTACTTTGGTGAGTTTGTCAATAATTCCTGAGTGGGGAATGGTATCAAAGGCCTTAGCCAGATCGAAGTAGGCTGTATGAACTGTCTTGCCCCCACCTACAGCTCTGGTGACTGACTCAAAGAAGTCAACTAGGTTGAACAGGTATGATCTACCTTTCACAAAACCAAACTATTGGGATCTAAAGTTTGGAGAGTCTCTATATCCTTGTTAATTAGGTCCATGATGATGAGCTTCATAGCCTTACATATCAGACTCATTAGGCTAATGCGGCGATAATTACAAGGGTCTGTAGTCACTCTCCCTTTATTGAGAGGGATTACTGTAGCAGTGCCCCCATTTGGTATGGACAAAGCCTGAGGTGAGGCTGTGATTGAACAGGGCACACAGATGTGGTGTCAATTCACTTTGTAGTTCATGTAGAACACATCCAGGGATATTGTCAGGTCTCATGGAAGCTGTATTCTTGGCCTTGGACAAGCCTAGCCAAAGGTACCCTGGCTTTCGCCACCCAAGAAAATTATTTTCCTGTGCCTCTGTCGAGCAGAGCCACAGAAGTGATCCCATCCAATCATCAAGATTTTTCTTGAACAGAGCTAATGAGTAGCTTTGTTTGATATAGATAGGTAGTCTGTTCCAGAGTATGCGAAGTCTCTGGAACAGGAATCTATCCCTCCAGCATGTTCTGTTTATTGTGGTGACAAGGTTTAGGTCCCTAGAGCGTGTAGCTCACAGGGATTGGTATTTCTTTAAGTGGAGCATGTCTAAAAGCTCTGGGTTTGACATAGCTTTGTGTGTTAGGCAGAGATCACCTCTGAGTAGGCAATATGCAACGGAGTAAAGCTGCAGTTTTTTGAGACGGTCTGCATAGGGCATCTCTTTGAGGCCAGTAATCCTCTTTGTGAAGTATTTCTGTGGCCTTTCCAGTTGTAGATGTCTTGTGAGGTACATACCAAAAGGGGCATTGTACTCTATAATGGGCCTAATAAGTGACGAGTAGAGGGGAACAATGATGTCTTTTTTCCTGGATGAGAAACCTTTTGTGATGAGGTGTGCTGCATAGAAGGATTTCCTGACTAATGTGGCGATGTGATTATCAAAGGAGAGACTACTGTCCACCTGTGTCCCAAGGTCTCTTATCACACTTTCGGTGTTAAGTAGACTACCACCTATGTGGTAGTTCATGGGTACTGAGTTTTTACCAAAAGGAATGACAGTGCACTTTTTGGCATTGAGCTTGAGGCCATGGCTTTGACACCAGGCATCTGTCTCAACAAGGCCCTTTTGTAGGATGTCCACATCTTTTGGAGTTTTGATTATGGCTCCTAGTTTGCAGTCATCTGCGAACTTCATTAGCCAAAGACCTTCTGTGTTGGCCTATACTTCAGAGAAGTAGATACCAAACAGGAGAGGACACAGGACTGAACCCTGTGGTACTCCACTTGTCACTGGTCTGAAGCTGGATTTGGAGTCTGCTACTTTCACAGTGTGGGTTCTGTCAGTGAGCCAATTGGCAACCCATCTTGTGACATAGGGATTTATACCTAGTTTAGTGAGTTTACCTATAATTCCAGAGTGGGGGATGGTGTCAAAAGCCTTGGCAAGATCTAGATAGGCTGTGTGAACCACCTTACCCTCATCTACGGCTTTGGTGACTGCTTCAAAGAAGTCTATCAGGTTTAGGAGACATTATCTGCCTTTAACAAACCCAAACTGGGTGGGGTCCTGAGTTTGGAGATAACCAATGTCATTGTTTATAAGTTCCATGATGATACGCTCCATAGCCTTGCAGACCAGGCTCATTAGGCTAATGAGGCGGTAGTTTCTGGGGTCTGTGGTGGCTCCCCCTTTGTGGAGTGGGATAATTGTCATTGTGCACCATTCAGTGGGCACATAGCCTGAGATGAGGCTATGATTTAACATGGTACTTAGGTGGGGTGCCAGTTTCTTCTGTAGTTCATGTAGAACACAGCCTGGGATGTCGTCAGGTCCCATGGATGCTGTGTTCTTGGCTTTGGATAGTGTGTTTTTTACCTGTGCAGCCATGATTACAGGAACTTTGCATTCTTCTGGTATAGAGATGGGCCCTTTAGGGGATGACAGAGGGGTAAAGTTAGCACTGAACCTATCTGCCAGGATGTTGGCAATATCCGTTGGTTCTGTATATTTAGTGCCATTGTGCTGTAACTCAGAGCAGATCAGAGTGTTGTCATCGAGATTCTTGACATAGCTATAGAATGCTTTGTGGTTGTCTTTAGAGTCAGTGGCAATTTTGTTTTCATAACTAGCTTTGGAGGATATTATGAGGGATCTCAGCTTCTTACTGAAGCTGACCAGGGAGTTTCTCCAATCATGGGATTTTACTCTCTTTTGCAACAGTTTCTTTCTTCTGTTGTAGAGTTTGTTTATGGCAGGGGACCACCAGATTGGCTTCCTTTTTTTGGAGGATAGCATCTTGGTTCTGTTAGGGATTGCATGATCCAAGCACTCATGTAAGTGCTTATAAAGTGCATTTGTGTAGGATTCAGCAGTCATACCTCTATTGTCCATCAGCATGGGTGTCGTGAAGTTTGCCACTTCTATCTTAAGAAGCGTGAAGTTGGCTTTGGATAAATTTTTTACTGTGGTTTCCCTAATGGGGGGTGGAGGAGGGATGTGGATGTCTAGGGTGATTAGCTTATGGTCGGATCTGACCAACGAGGTATTGACCTCTGGTGTGGAGCACTGGTTGCCCATGTTGGTAATAACCAGATCTAGGATATTGCTGCCCCTGGTGGGGGTGTGGATAAGTTGATCCATGGAATTGGAATTTATGAATTCCAGAAAACGTTGAGCATAAGAGTTAGTACATGAGTAGTTTTCCCAGTTAATGGTAGGGTAGTTGAAATCGCCCATTATTAGGGTGTTAGGTTGTACCCTAATATTTTCCAGTGTATTAAGAAATGAGGAGTGGGAATCCTGGGGCATGGTGGGGGATCTGTAGCAAGCTACAATTTGGATTGCAGTCTTGCCCAGAGTTAGTTGCACTAGGATAATCTCGGATGCATTATGCTGAGCAACTAGCCTGGAGGTGTGGATATCCTTAATGAATATGGACACACCTCCGCCTTTAGTGTTTCGGTCCAGGTTAGGTGGCCGAAAGGTGTGGTATGAATTATAGCCTGGTAATGCAGGGGTACTCTCTGGAGCCTTGAACCAGGTCTCTGTCACTGCACAGATGTCAATGTTCTCCATTTTAAGGAGTGCCTCGAAAGAGTGCATTTTGAGGTTTAGACTTCTAGCATTGAGTAGCAATACCCTCATATTCTTCTTGCCTGTACCTGTTAGGGTGGTGAATTTGTCATTTGAACCTTGCCTAAAAAGGCACTATAGGGGTGGCTAGAGCCTTAGCCAGTATATGGAATCCCAGGGGCGACAGGTGCAGGCTTCTCTTGCACAGCAACGTGGCTTGTCGATCATGTCATCCCAGGCAGAGAGATACTGGATCCCCTTAGAATGACACCAGAAGGTTTGCCAATTGTTGAAGTCATTCATTTTGTCCTTGTACTGTGGTATCATTCTGGGTGATGGCAGGCTGCTACTCAGGGCTAGGGTCATACCTGCCTGGGCTACAAGATCGGACAGCTCCTCTATGTCCCTTTTCATGTAGTCCAAGGAGGTACATTTCAGGTTATTCACACCAACATGGACAATGACAGAGTCATATTTGTACTTGTTGTGGAGTGACCTGAGTGCATGCGTTATGTGGCAGATCCTGGCACCCGACAGGCAGCTGACAGTAACTTTCTCCTTGTTTAGCCTGGTGAGTGGAACATCAGTGTGCCTGACTATAGAGACACCTATGACTAGAGTGTTGGGTACGTTGTTATACCTTATGGGCTGTGGTTGAGTGGCACACTGAGTTTGTGGGCTAGTGTCATTTGGATTGTGTTGGGTGGTGGAGGTTGCTTGCGTTTCTGCTTTGGAGGTCCCTGTTGCTTGGGCAGGTTTTTATTGAGAGCCTCCGTGAATGTAGGTATGTGTTTTGTGTTTCTATGTGTGTGTTTTGGTGGTGTAGGTTTTGAGGGACTATGTGCTGAGTGTGGTGTGGTGCAAGTGTTTACCTTCTCCTCTTGACTGTCTAGTCCAGTCTTGGATGAAGAGAGCTTTGTTTCCAGTTTGGCTATATAAGTGCATCTCTCACAGGTTGTAGTGTTGGGTGGTTGGAGGAGAGGGTTGTCTGTGTACATGAGGCAATTACTGCATTGCCCCAAGATGCCCAGATTCATCAGGTAGACAGGAGAAAACACCAGGGGCTGACCCTTAGACATGCCTGGATAGGTGCTTATTTGTTAAGTACTAGAAACTGTTTTCCTCTACACAGTGAGGAAAGTTGAGTGCTGTAGTAATTTGTAGCTTATTTAGTGCTTACAATAAGTTCTGAACAAGTGCTGAAACAAAAAAATGGCTAGTTCTAAGAAACAAAATTAACCTAGAAGGCTTCCCTCCAACACAGAAAGGCTTGGGCCCTAGAAGCCTACAAATAGTCCTGGACACAGCAAATCTATATCCAGGCTAGACTACCCACAGGAAAGGCAGGAAACAAGCTTAGAAAAAGTTTTTTTTTTTAGTGGAAAGAGATAAAGGAGTAGCAGAAACTAAGCTGATTGGCCTTTTCAAATGTTCTCCCTGTACTGGGTAGAATGAGGTAATGACACTAGACTGGGAGAGGGTCCCAGATCAAATTTACACTAGGGGTGGGCAACTGCAAAGCCACCAACTATAAAAACACTATACCAACAGGGAGGAAGGGTGGGAAACAAACTGCAGAAATGTTTCTCACAGCTGAAAAGCAGCAGTGAGCTTTTAAATGAAAGTTTTAAACAGCTAAAGGAGCCTCTAGAAAAAAGAGTTTAACTGCAACAAGTTATCAGAAACAAACAACCCAACAGATGTTTAATAAAAGTGGACAATTTCCAGTTAATACCTCACACACAGTGAAACTAGCTAGAAAAATACACAGTACACAAAGTGCTATAAATAACAAAGAAATAAAGAACAAAATATACAAAAAACAGGATACGTAATGTTATATATTATAGCTCCGAGTTTGCTCAGTGTCCTTCCTTTGATTAGCTCAGTGTGAAATGGCAGAACACTCACAACTGAACTTCTTAGGTAACAGAAAGTTGAAACCTGAGACAGCTTTTAAGAAAGAATGCATAAAAATCACACATCATCAAATTGCAGTTCGTCAACACTCAAAAATATCGAAATTCCACTTATTACCCAGGGTAAGTAACCAGTTACCCAAAAAGAAATACAACCTGAAACACACCACCCCCCACACCCAACTAACTAAATATTCCAATTCTGAGATCATACTACAGTTGGGAAAAGGGTAAAGTTCACCGTCTCGCACAACAAGTTATTTACCCTGGGAAGATTTTCCTTGTTCCGCTGCTTTGATGAAGTGGGATTTGGATATTTTGAGTGCTGACAAACTGCGATTTGATGATGTGCAATTTCGGCAAAGTCAGGTAGACACATATATATATATATATATATATATATATATATATATATATATATATATATACACACACACACACACACACAAACACACACAAACACGCACACAAACACACACACACACACACACACATACATATATATATATATATATATATATATATATATATATATATATATATATATGTATATATCAACTCTGAGATTGCCATACCTAGGAGAAAAGGAAATATTCTGAGAATTTTGGACTTAATTTATGTAAGTCTGGATTTTTGGCCATTCATTTTGCACATTTGGAACTTGCCGTTTTGAGTCATGATATTTTAAATTGTTACCTGGATATGTATATGTGTGTGTGTGTGTGTGTGTGTGTGTGTGTGTGTGTGTGTGTGTGTGTGTGTGTGTGTGTGTGTGTGTGTCTATACTCTCAAGTATGTAAGTGTGTGTTTGTCTGCATGTGCGTGTATGTATCTACACAAGAATGTGAGGGTGTTTTTGTCTGTGTGTGTCTATATGCGTGGGTTGCTGAGTGAATGTGTGTATGTGTACTTGTGTCTGTTTATCTGTATTTGTGTATGTGTGCACATGTGTGTGTGTTTGTGTGCATGCACGTGTCTACTATCTGATCATGTACTTCCATGTGCATGGTTATGTATATGTGTGAATGTCCATATATGTTTTTTTCCATGTGTGAAGGGGGCATGGGGCATGCATGCTTACGTCGGTGTGTGTATGGGTTCCTCATTTTATGTTGCAAGTGCAAATAGTATACTATCCTGTGTGACTGGCAGCAGGCCTTCATAAATATAACCCAGATAAAAGTTGCCGTGCCATCATTACAGAATGTACATACAGGCCCTGTGAAGATGAAAGGCAATAAAGTGCCATAAATTGCCATTCTTAAGGCAGGATATTAACTTTCTTGTAGCCAAAGCCAATCAAACATGTTTGTTCCTTAGTTGGTTGCACTGTATATTTACAGATGAGAAAATCTGTTGGACAAATCAAATATTTCTACACAGCGTAAAAAGTAATCACTATCATTAGCTGAAAATATATTACCATTGCAACTATTAGAAGTCCTAACTGGTACTACTAGTAGATCACAGAACTGTATTACTAACTCATTGCTGTTTGAAGTTAAGGGAAGTGATTTGGAAGTCAATAGGCTGCACAGTTCTGTCTCCCCCAGACCTGAGGCTACACAATGAATACATTATTGTAGAGTTTTACTGTGAAGGTTCTAAACAGCAATGTTGAAAATTAACGGACAACCCACAAGGGATGAGTCATGCTCTAGGGTTCCAGTCACCTCCAAATGTCTTTTCATCTATTTTCTGCATTTTCACACATCTTGGATTTATAGTAAGTCTCCAGTTTATATGCCACTCTCATAACTTATATGTGGGAATACTATACTAAGCAGACTTAGCAATTTTCAGATAGATACTCGGAGTTGCCTTGTTTGCAAATAGTCATGTTTAGAAGTCTATTTTGGTAAAAAAAGAAACAGTCCCTGGTTCCAGACTTTCAACATTTTTATGGAGATACACCCATCTATAGTCCAGTTTAGTGTATTTTTTGCTTCAGTTACATCACAACAAACTATGCTTATTTATGATAAAACGGTTCCCCTTTATAATCTCTAAATACTGAAAGCTCGAATTTCAGTATCTCGAAACTATAAAGTAGAACGGCCCACAATCCCGAAACACACAAACACAAAAAATACAATCCCAAACATACCAAACCATATGCCACACAACACGCACACCATTCAACCCACAACACACAAACTACACAATCCTACACTACATCTACGCAGAGGGGACAAGCCCCCCTGCACCCCCACACCCCCCTACTTATATATACCAACTCTGAGATTGCACTAACAGTAAAGAAATACATTACTCACATGCAGACATTCCACACTCCCTCGCACACACACACACACATCACACATACACAAACACATCCAACACTCACACTCATATTTTCACTTCCCTACCCTAACCCACACACACAACTTACAATAACACTCACATACACTCACTTACCTTCACTTCTGTAAAATATCCCGGCCAAACACTTCCCGGCCCGTTGCTGCACTGTATAAGCGCATATCTTCGGATTTGCGCTTATGCATTTTCAACATTTTTCATTTTCGCCTTTACGGTCCCGAGATACTGAAATTTGAGCTTTCAGTATTTTGGGATTGTAAAGGGGAACCGATAAAACACATGTATAGAGCTCCTGTTTCAGCTATTGAAATTATGGGCAGTTTCTTAATGTATCATATGGAAATGGACTGATATGAATAAAACCTTAGGTTCATAGTTTCATAGGTTTATACTAGGCTATCTGCCCTAAGGCATTTATAAGCCTAGCCCAAAGTTATGTGGCTTACGCCACCCCTTATGTTAGAAATAATGTGCCCATTAGTTTGTTGTGCCTCTGTCCAGCAGTGACACAGAGATGATTCCTGGGGTAAACCTACGATCTCCCATCCACCGGTCAAGATTTCTCTTGAACAGAGCCAGCGAGGTGCTCTGCCTCACATGGACCGGGATTTTATTCCACAGCATGGGGAGTCTCTGGGTGATAAATCTATCCCTCCAGCACATCCTATTTATATCCGTGCTAAGGTTTAAGTCACTTGCTCTAGTGGTTCTGGTGGATTTGGATTTTTGAGGTGGAGCATGTCCATTAATTCTGGGTTGGTCATGGCCTTGTATGTCAGGCACAGGTCACCTCTGAGCAGACGGTATGCAACTGAATAGAGTTGGAGTTTCTTCAGTCTGGCAGTATATGACAGGTTTTGGAGTCCCTTTATCCTTTTGGTGAGGAACTTTTGGGGTCTCTCCAATTGCTGCAGGTGTCGGGTGAGATACATCCCGAATGGGGCATTGTACTCGATCATTGGTCTGATAAGTGAAGAGTACAGGGGAACAATGACCTCACTTGATCTGGATGTGAATCCCTTCATGATCAGATGGGCAATGTAGAAGGTCTTTCAACCACTTTAGCAATGTGAGTGTCAAACGAGAGGCCACTGTCAACCTGGGTACCCAGGTCCCTGATAACCTCTTCTGTGCTTAGTGGGTTGCCATCTATATGGTAGCTTGGGGTTACCTTGTTTTTCCCGAAGGGTATGACTATACACTTTTTTGCGTTTAACTTCAGGCCATGGCTCTGGCACCAGCTATCAGTTTCCGTGAGACCCCTCTGAAGGATGTCTGTGTCCGATGTACTATCCACTATGGCACCCAGTTTGCAGTCATCCGCAAACTTTGTCAGCCATAGTCCTCCTATGTTTGCCTGTACTTCTGAGAAGTAGATGCCGAACAATAGGGGCCACCGGACTGAGCCCTGTGGGACACCACTTGTAACCTGCTTGGAGTCTGACATGGCTCCAGCAACTCTAACCCTGTGGGTTCTGTCCTTTAGCCAGTTTGCAACCCATCTTGTGACATATGGGTTTACATTTAAGCTGGTAAGTTTCTCTATGATACCCGAGTGGGGTATTGTGTCGAAAAGCTTTGCAAGGTCAAGGTAGGCTGTATGGACTGCCTTTCCCTCATCAATGGCCTTGGTAACTGTTTCGAAGAAGTCGACCAAGTTCAAAAGGCAAGATCTGCCCTTGACAAAGCCAAACTGGGTTGGGTCCAAGGTCTGCAAGTCCCCTATGTCCTTGTTTATGAGTTCCATTATGATCCTCTCCATAGCTTTGCAGACCAGGCTTGTTAAGCTTATGGGGCAGTAATTACCAGGGTCCGTAGAGGCACCGCCTTTGTGAAGTAGGACCACAGTTGCCGTACGCCACTCCTTGGGCACATGTCCTGTGGTAAGGCTTAGATTAAACAGCTGCCTTATGTGCGGGTTTAGTTCTTCATTGAGTTCATGTAGCACACAGCCGGGGACACCATCCGGTCCCATTGATGTTGTATTTTTAGCTTTAGAGAGAGCAGCTTTCACCTGCGCATTTGAGATGTCTGGGAGGCTACACTCTGTTGGGATAGTTATCTCTCCTTTTGGGGGGAGAGGGGGGGTGAAGTTTGCGCTGAACCTGTCTGCCAGTATGTTGGCAATGTCTGTGGGTTCAGTGATTTTTGTATCATTTTGGACTAATTCTGAGCATATCTGGGAGTTTCCACCCAGGTTTCTGACATAGCTGAAGAAGGCCTTATGATTGTCTTTTGAATCTATGGCAATTTTTTTCTCAAAGTTTGCCTTGGATGATTTTATGAGGGATCGTAGTTTCTTGCTAGTACTGATCAAAGATGCCTTCCCCTTTTTGGGATTTTGCTCTATTATGTAATAGCTTTCTCCTCTTATTGTAAAGTTTGTTTATGGCTGGGGTCCACCAGACTGGACGTTTTCCCTTGGTGGAAAGAGTCTTGGTTTTATTTGGGATTGCCTGATCCATGCAGTCCTGAAGGTGTTCATAGAAGGCATTTGTATATACACAACCTTGTACCGCCATATGAATTTATGTACGATATACACTGCATTCCTGAATGCATTTTATTTGCAACTTTTCCTGTGGTCTAGTCTCTACTCAATTGTGTTTATAAATTATGCTGTTGAATTAATGTGTTGGAATATGCTCCTTTTTATTCTAACCAGGGTTATCATAAATGTACATTTTAAACTGGGGAAATATTTTAGATAGTGTAATTAACAAACTGACCACCAGATGGTGGAAGAGTACCAGAAAAAGAAAGTAAAGTCAGCCTATGATTTGATGGATGCAGAAAGCTGAAGGAGTGGGAAGGGGAACATTTTTGTATTTTATTGCAGTAATATACATAATTAAAACGGCTAAAGGCAAGCCTCTGGCTCTGCATGTAGGGCTACATGTTAAATGTGCACCTGAGTTGCAGACCTAATAAGAAGATTCTTAATTACGTTGCACAACTAGAAATTGTTACGCAAGTAACTAAGTTTAGGAGAACTGAACATAGAAGTAAAGATTGGTAAAAAGTAACACATGATCTGCATAATTCTGTGGGCATGTTGTTAGCAGAATTCATATTTTTGCGTCAAAATTTTGTTAAATGTTCTCTGTTATTTTTCCTAGTGAAACAAAATGTGCTGTATACACCCAAACGTCATGAGTCATTTGTATGCGTATCAGGATCATAAAGTCTTTGAAGCACTTCTCCTGTGCTTTCTGAATAAACTGTATCTGTACTTTGAGAAAGCAGACAAGTATACTCTGAAATAGTGATTCCTTTTTTTCCAGGCTAAGCCTGAAAGAGGGTCATGAATCAGTGATGTCCTTCAAGGATGCATCTGCAGTCCTTACATATGGGTTGTCCTGCCTCAGGCAGCCCTTCGGTCGGCCGGATTCCAAAGTCTGGGTCCAGCGTCGGCTGATGTCGCTCCTTCCCCGACGTCAGAGCGCCTGGAGTATAAAAGTGTCAGCCGACGCCATCTTCCCCAGTCTTTCTTGCCGCGTGGTACCCGAAGCAGAAGCAGTTCGCAAGTGCCGGTCGGCCAGCTCCTGTAACTTCAGCTACCGAAGACTTCAAAAGCTAAGTACCCCGTTGGGGACTCTTTCTTGCCTCAGCCAATGTCAGATCAAACGCTTAAAGTTAATAATTGCTTGACTTGTGGGAAACAAATACCTCATAAGGATTTCCATTCCTACTGCCTCCCCTGCCTAGGCCCAGACCACGACGTCTCGGCCTGTACTGCCTGTGCCTCCTTTAATCGACGCACTCTTAGGCATTGGTCGGAGTTTGCAGAGGAATTTTTTGGGGCTAGTTTCTCTTATAAAATGCCGTCGGAGACTCCGACTTCTCATTTAACCAAGAAACGGAAGGACAAGGACCGACACACGCGGACCGTGGTTTCGGCTGAAACCGCGCCTAGGCCTACCGCGAGTGTCTCGGTCTTGGCTGAAACCGAGTCCTTGTACTTCCGTCCGTAGAAACCGCTCAACCGACAGCCTCGGTCCCAGAGGTCTTTTCTGAGTCGGTTATAGAATTACTCTCGGAAACCAGTGTTCAGGAACGTACCGACACCACTCCCCTAGACAAAACTACTCCAGCACGTGGGGCAGCCAGGGCCTCTGCATCCATGTCCATAAAAGCTTTCACTAGGGCTAAAGCTGCTAAGCAACAAAAAACTCTGCCTCCCAAGTCTATTTCTCAGGGATCCACTACAGGTTCTCAGATACTAAGTTTGGCTGAGGACCTTATTTCCTTAATTAGGGGCTCTCAGCCTCATCCGGACAGGGGCTCTCAACCCCCACTAGACCAAAGGCCCAGGGTTGAGTCTGCTGAGCCTCAGTCCTCTGATGAGTCCTCTGATGGATCTACTCTATCTGACTACCAGGAGGAGGCCTTCACGGCCTACGAGGATTCTGATGCAGAGGAATCTATTCCCTCTGCCTCCCCTCCTGAAGAGCTGTCCTTTGGGGAGACCTTTCACTCAATGAGGGAGCATTTCCAATGGCAGGGCCAGGAATTCTCCGATTCCAGGAAGAGATTAAGGACTTTTCTTCATTTACCTCAGCATAGACCTTTGGCTATTCCTCCTGTTTTAAGTGTCATTGATGATGTGTATTCTGAGTCTAGCACTTCCCCTGACACTCTTCCTCCGGCTCCTGTTAAACCCGATAGGTACTACAGGGTCCCAGACTCACATCATTTCCTTTACAAGGCCCACTCTGCTGACCCAGAAACTATTTCCCAGGGTCCTAAAGGGGTTGCAGCTGCCACTACTAAAAATCCACTCCCCTCTGAAAGGGAGTCCAGGGCTTTAGAGAGATGGGGTAAAAAAGTGTATACTTCTTCCACTCTATCTATGAGGGCTTTAAATTGTCAATTTCATATGATACAGTACCAAGAGTATTTGTTAGATGAATTGCAGAAAAAACTGTCTTCGCCTGAACCCCTAGATCGTAAGTCACTTCAGGATCTAGTACACAACTCACAACACGTTAGCAACCATTTCTTGCAGTGTGGTTATGATGCATTGGAAGCTTCATGTAGGTCAGCAATGACAGGTGCAGTCATATGTAGACATGCTTGGCTGAAGGAACAATCTCTGCCAGATCATGTTAAGGCTAAGCTTCTGGATGCTCCACTGGAAAAGCAAAAGTTATTTGGCTCCACTGCTCAAGAGGTCTTAAAGAAATTTGAGGAAAAAGCAAAATCTGTACAAACAGTCAAAGATTTCCTCCAGGTGCAACCACCAAGATTCAGCAGAAATTGGCCTTCTAAGAATTGGTCCTTTCCAGAAGAGAGATTTCAAAGAGGCAAGAACAGGCATGCCAGAGGTAGAGGGCAAGCTAGAGGCTCCTACAGAGGACGTCAATGGCAGCCTCCTAACCAGAGAGGTAGTACAGGTCCAACAACTGCTGCACAAGGACAGACTCAATGACTTCACCTTGACCCCGCCGACCAGGGCTCAATTAGAAGCACCTTTGGGTGGAAAGTTGTCTTTATTCTCAAAAAATTGGCACAGTATTACAAGGGACAATTGGACACTGCAAATAATAGACAAAGGATACAGGTTCCATTTCCATACATTACCAGAAAGAAAGGGAATGCCAAACCTGCCACCAAATCAGAGGGCAGAGGCTTTAAAACAAATTGCCAACCTATTGCAAATGAAAGCTATAGAAAAGGTTCCTCTCGCAGAACAAGGCCAAGGATTTTACTCCAGACTATTCCTTGTCCCAAGAAAAGAAAAACAATGGAGACCTATTTTCGATTTGTCCGCACTGAATACTTATCTCATTGTTCCAAAATTCAAAATGCTGACCCTACAGCAACTCCTTCCCATGCTGGGCAAGGGGTCTTGGCTGGTAACTCTAGACCTCAAGGAGGCATACCTGCATGTCCCTATCAGACAAAGTTGCAGAAGACACCTCAGATTTCTTGCAGGTTCAGAGCATTATCAATTCTCAGCATTGCCCTTTGGCTTATCTACTGCACCCAGAGTATTCACGAAATGCCTGGCATCAGTAATTGCACACTGCAGACTTCAGGGGATTCAAATATACTCGTATCTGGATGACTGCCTTATACAAGCGGACAGCCAACAAACTTTGGAAAAACATTTGAATTATGCCATCCGCCTAGTGCAGGCCTTGGGATACACAGTCAACATTTACAAGTCAAGACTTGTGCCACCCCAAAGAATAGCTTTTCTGGGTGCGGAACTAGATACCACCACCCAAATGGCTTTTCTCCAGGGGCGGCCCGTGCTATCGGACTGCCGGACTGCAGCCCCCTCAAACCAAAAAGAACTAAAAAAATTAAAAAAAAAAGTTTTAAATTTCGCGGACTACACGCATGCGCAGTAGACCAGAGTACTGGTCTACTGTATGCGCACGGCAGTCCGGCAGGACTGATAGGGAAACGCAAGGAGACATCTGTGCACAGACACGCTGGGATTATACAGCGTGGCCAGACTGCAACACGAGCAGCAGGAATGGGAGCTGCAGTCTCGTCGGGAAAGGGTTTTGGATGCGATCTACTCTCGCGAGTCGTTGGAGTATTGTGCAGGAAGGGGTTTGGATCTAACGGGGGAGGACAGGTAAGTGTTGAAAATATGGTGCTTGTGAAACTGGTTAGTATGGACAACAGGTGTGTGTGTGTGTGTGTGTGTAAATGCCCCAGGTGCTCATGGTGGTGTGGTAGGGAATACCTCAGGCTTGAACCCTGTACCCTGTATGCAGGTGTTAAAGACTTGAGTTCCCTACCCACCACTATTTGTAAAAAAATTGCGGATTTTTGCCTCATATTTGATCTGATCTGTTCCTCATAATATCTGTGGTTTGTAAATGCTGTAATGCTTGATATTTGATGGTGAAGTAGTAGCATTGTTGCCTCACAGCTGCAGGTTCTCAGGTTTGATTCTTGGCTGGGGTTCCTTCTTTGTGGGGTCTGTATCTTCTCCCTGTGTTTGTGTGGGGTTTGCTTTTATTTGATGGTGCACTGGTAGCATTGTTGCCTCACAGCTGCAGGTTCTCAGGTTTGATTCTTGGCTGGGGTTCCTTCTTTGTGGGGTCTGTATCTTCTTTCTGTGTTTGTGTGGGTTTGCGTTTGTGTCCTCCCATGTTACAAAGACATGTCTGCATTATTTTTTTCCTGGGCCTCTGCTGAAAATTGTTTTTTGTTCCAAGTCAGACTGTCCTGATTAACAAATGTTAAATAAAATTGACAGGCATTTGAATTTCAGACTTCAGGTTTCTGAATGTTTAATTTCTTACATATTTGATGGTGCAGTGGCAGTATTGTTGCCTCAGAGTCACAGCTATAGGATTTGTGGTTTGATTTTTGGCTGGGGTGCCTTCTTTGTGGAGTCTGCATCTTATCTCTGTGTTTGTGTGGATTTGCTCTGGTGTCCTGCCATTTTACAAAGACGTGTCTACAGTATTTCTCCCTGGGCCTCTGCTGAAAATTGTTTTTGTTCCATCACAAGTAAAATTGACAGGCATTTGAATTTCAGACTTCATAGTCTTCAGAAAATACATAGTAAAACAACTTTTTATTCTAGCAATAAATATATAGTAACACAACCTTTTATTATACAATTTTTTAAGTTTATAAGGTGACTATTTGAAATGTTTCCTTATTTTTGGGACTGTAATACCCTGTTAGTGGCTTTGTCCAGGTTTTTTGTGCTAAGGTTGACAGCTATGGCAAGAACTGAATTCACTGAGGGCTGCATTCCCTCATTACTGGGTTTGTCCAGGTGTTTTGTGCTAAGAGGTTGACGGCTATGGTGAGAACTGAATTCATTAAATGATAGCCGTTTAAGTTTCAGTCTTCCTCTCATTCACAAAACAGCTGATTTGGCGTAGTGGTATGTTGCTCTTGACTGTTTTGCACAGGGACCTTGTCTGTAAAATGTACGGTGGTAACACAGCATTTTTCTTTCACAAAGCAGGTGATTTGGCATAGTGGTATGTTCTGACTCTTTTTTTTTTGCACAGGGACTTTGGCAGTAAAATGTATGGTGGTACCGTGGTAACACAGCATTTTATTCTAGCAGCTTTCCAAGATTATACAAGCAATGTTTAATGTGTCCCTGGTTTTTGCCCTTTTGACCCACCCCAATAAATTTGGCTTTTTCCAGACTTCTTGTGCTGCGAAGTTGAGATGCAGTTGAGTATTGAGTAGATTTTACAAGGAGCTGAGAGCTGCAGGGGAAGAGAAGTTTAGTGCTAATAGCACACCAGGCTGTATGCTTGCTTTTGATGCAGAAGGTTGTTGGTTCTACTCCCATAAGGGGTGAATGCTGCCATACTGAAAGTTAAGATACTAATTATGAGCCTGTTATCAGTTTGCCATCCATTTCCTATTGCAATATTACTAGCTTATTTTTAATGTAATTTAGGCAATTTATTCCACAGGGGCATCAGACACTTTATTGTTTGATGAAACCATGAAATATAAAGGTGATTGCTAGCACCAACCTCTTCATTACAGATTTATTTAACGTGGAATTATTTAGATGACTTTTTTACTACTTCAGAGATTGTGCATATTTACTGATAATGGTGGACTGTAGAATTGGGCATATTTACTGATAATAGTGGACTGTAGAAGTTTGAGTAGACTTTTATGATGGGAATGTTCTGAATTGGACAGTTTTGTTTCATTGTTTACTGGAAAAATGTTCAAAGCAATAGGAAGGTGTATCAAAGAACACATGTGTTTCATATGCAAGGGGCCTATGATTTGAAAACAGCCCAGAATTAATTTTTATCTGCCACGAGTAAAATGTATTTTCTTTGAATGTGGATTTTAATATTGTTTCAGTGAATGTGAGTTTCAAGGGCAGAGAAGGTTTAATGCCAAGTTTGTTTAGCAGATGTCTTAGTGTTTGTGCTGTAAAATGCAAAAATAAAACTTTCAAATGAATTTCAAATCATCATAGAAGTAAATCAGTATGCACATTAGTGTTTATGGTAAATGGAGTGAAATAGCAAAGTAATGGATCATTGGAATGGCTGCAGGGAGGCTCCATTCGACCAGGGTTTTGTGAGGGGGAAGGGCGGCAAACTTTGACAGCCCCAGCTGAACCATACCTCCCAACTGTCCAGATTTTCAAAGAATGAATAGATTTTTTGCTTCTTATTTTTGATTTGTTCCTCATAAAAATTTGTGGTTTTCTGGCAAATCATTTAGGAATTAAGTCACTAAATAATGACACACCTAGTTTCAGACTTCATAACCTTCAGAAAAATCCATGCTAAAGTAAGACCTGTTCTATCAACTGTCCCAGTTTATAGAAGAGCATTTTTTAGTACTGTTTATATGTTCCCCCCAATATATTTGGCCTTGTCCAGATTTATGTCCCAGTTTATACAAGACCAATTTTTAGTACTGTTTATATGTCCCCCAATATATCTGGCCTTGTCCAGATTTATTGCATTAACAGGTTGAGAGGTACATGCAAATAAATTGCTTTATAGAATTAGGCATAGCCAAACCTCTGAACTGTCCCTGATTTTGACTCAAAATGTTGCTCTTCCCCTAATGATCCCTCCGCAAAATAGCAATTTTGGAAGAAAACATGGAGGGTTTATAATTAAGAAATAACTGTAATAATCAGATTACTTTTATTTCAGAAATGCATGTAGATTATTTTATTTTGTCAGCTGCTCAAGTTAGCAGTACTAATATTAAAGTGTCCCTTCTTTGGCAGGTTCCCAGCTGTATTGTGTTGCTATTTTATATTTTTACATCACATTTGTTGGTCCATTTTCATAAAATTGTGTTTTTTTTTGGCAAATTAGTGACAAATAATTAAAGACTGAAGTTAGAACATAATGACAGACATTTGAGTTTCAGATTTCATACCATTCAGAAAATTCATACTAATGCAAGACCTCTATTAGCTTTCTAAGGTTATAAGAGCGATGTTTTAAAAATTGTCCTTATTTTTGGGCCTTTGTCCCATTTCTTTGTATGGCTTTGTCCAGATTTCTTGCTCTGAGGTTGAGAGGTACGACAAATGTGTCAGGGCCATCACAAGTCAGCCAGAGACATTTCAAACTGTGACATACTTGTTACACCCCACTCCCCCATGTAGTGACTCTGGATGTGTCGAAGCAAGGCAAGGAGTAGTTATGCAGTGTAAATGTGCAGAGAATCCCACCCATCCAAGGTAGACACAAGTACTAGAGTGGCTTTTCATCTGTCCTTGATTTTTGCAGAATGGTCTGGTTTCTGTCATATTTTTTGTACTGTTGATTTATGCTTATTACTCAAAGTGCCTGTTGTTCTGTGTTTAAGTAGCAATACTTTAATGACCATCAGGTAAGCTTGGCTGAGATTGCAAGATGCAAGTAAGCTTTAATAAGCATACTGTTAAAGAATTGCCAACATTGAAAGCCTTTCTGTTGCCATGTAGAGAATACTTAACTAGATAATGTATAAGCCTTGGGTATTGAAATGCATATGCCAGTATTTGTAATAAAGGACAGAATTACATTATTTTAAGAGTCTCATTACACTTGGAGACTTACAGACAGTCATCTCTGCAGGCTTTAACCATAAACTGAATGCCAATCGCGTGGTCTATAACCTGTACAGTAATCCTTTTAAGCAATGTATCTTGAGCTTATTTCTTGTTTGCTTTTCATTTTTTACTTTGATCATGTTTTCCCCATGAAACAAGTAGATGTCAGGCAGCAGGTCTTTTTTTGGATAAGAAACATTTTTACAAGTGGGGGCATCAGAGATTTCTACTTTCAGCATGTTACTTGTTACTTTAATAAAGCTGAATATAAATTATTAGAACTGCAGTGCAAGATGTGGTTTGAGTTGAGTGCTGCTTGTTTTTCTTATACTTGATTTTGACTGGCATTCCATTAATGTATTTCTTGTTTTTCTTATACTTGATTTTGACTGGCATTCCATTAATGTATTTAAAAAAAGTAATTTATTTTTTCATGCCTCACAACCTTTTTTGTTTCCATCTAGATATTAAGCTGTCATGCAGCCAATGCATTGAAATATTTTTATTCTTCTGCACTTCATTTTGTCTTGATTGGACTCTCATGACAACTGTTTGGCACCCAGTGCAGTATATTTAGTTTTTGAGGTTTGCTACTACAGGTGTTTGTGTGTGAGGGAATACCTCAGGCTTGAACCCTGTACCTTGTATGCAGGTGTTAAAGACCTTAATTCCCTACCCACCACCATTTGTGGAAAAAAAACTGCAGATTTTTGCCTCATGTTTGATCTGATCTGATCCTCATAATATCTGTGGTTTGTAAATGTTGCAATGCTTGATATTTTATGGGGCAGTTGTAGCATTGTTGCCTCACAGCTGCAGGTTCTCAGGTTTGTTTCTTGGCTGGGGTGCCTTCTTTGTGGGGTCTTTATCTTCTCCCTGTGTTTGTGTGGGTTTGCTTTTGTGTCCTCCCATGTTACAAAGACATGTCTGCATTATTTCTTCCTGGGCCTCTGCCGAAAATTGTTTTTTTGTTCCAAGTCAGACTGTCCTGATTAACAAATGTTAAATAAAATTGACAGGCATTTGAATTTCAGACTTCAGGAATCTGAATGTTTAAGTCCTTGCATATTTGATGGTGCAGTGGTAGTATTGTTGCCTCACAGCTATAGGTTTTCTGGTTTGATTCTTGGCTGGGGTGCCTTCTGTGTGGAGTCTGCATCTCCTCCCTGTGTTTGTGTGGATTTGCTCTGGTGCCCTGTCATTTTACAAAGACGTGTCTGCAGTATTTCTCCCTGGGTCTCTGCTGAAAATTTTTATTCTGTCAGCAGTAAAATTGACAGGCATTTGAATTTCAGACTTCATGTTCTTCAAAAAATACACAGTAACACAACCATAACACAACCTTTTATTCTAGCAATTTTCTAAGTTTATAAGATGAATATTTGAAATGTGTCCCTATTTTTGGGACTGTATTCCCTCATTATTGGCTTCGTCCAGGTTTTTTGTGCTAAGGTTGACAGCTATGGCAAGGACTGAATTCACTGAATGTTTGAGGGCTGTATTCCCTCATTACTGGGTTTGTCCAGGTGTTTTGTACTAAGAGGTTGACAGCTATGGTGAGAACTGAATTCATTAAATGATAGCCATTTAAGTTTCAGTCTTCCTCTTTTACAAAGCAGCTGATTTGACGTAGTGGTATGTTGCTCTGTTTTGCACAGGGAGCTTGGCAGTAAAATGTATGGTTCTAGCAACTTTCCAAGATTATACAAGCAGTGTTTGTGTCCCTGGTTTTTGGGCTTTTGACCCCCCCCCCCCAATACATTTTGGCTTTTTCCAGTTTTCTTGTGCTGCGAAGTTGAGTATTGAATAGATTTTACAAGGAGCTGAGAGCTGCAGGGGAACAGAAGTTTAGTGCTGCTTAAGTGAAGTCGGTTTACCTTGTTAATAGCACAACAAGTTGTGTACTTACCTTTGATGCAGAAGGCTGTGGGTTCTACTCCCACAAGGGGTGGATGCTGCTGTATTGAGAATGTTCTCCTTGGTGAAAATACTAACTATGAGTCCGTTATCAGTTTGCCATCCATCTCTTGCAATATTACTAGCTTATCATTTTTTAATGTAATATAGCCAATTTATTCCTGAGGGGCAACAGGCACTTTATTTTTCAATGAAACCATGAAATATAAAGGTGTTTGCTAGCAGCAACCTCTTCATTAGTTACAGATTTCTTTAATGTGGAATTATTTAGATGACTTTTACTTCTTCAGAGAGAGTGCATATTTACTGATAATGGACTGTAGAATTGTGTATATTTACTGATAATGGACTGTAGAATTGTGCATATTTACTGATAATGGACTGTAGAATTGTGCATATTTACTGATAACGGTGGACTGTAGAATTGTGCATATTTACTGATAATGGTGGACTGCGGAAGTCTGAGTAGACTTTTATGATAAATGTTCTGAACTGGGCAGTTTTGTCATTATGGGTGCATGCATTTTGTTTCATTGCTTACTGGAAAAATGTTCAAAACAAATTTAAAATGCCCTCTAACAACTGTAATATATTGTACAAGGAATATAATTTAGTACAATGAGGAAGGTGCATCAAAGAGCACATCTATGTTTCATATGCAAGGGGCCTATGATTTGAAAACAGCCCAAAATTAATCTTTATCTGCCACTGGCAAAATGTATTTTCTTTGAATGTGGGTTTCAATGCTGCTTCAATGAATGTGAGTTTCAAGGGCAGAGAAGTTTTAATGCTAAGTTTTCATTGTGAGACTGCATTGCTTTGTTTAGTAGATGACTTAGTGTTTGTGCTGTAAAATACAAAATAAAACTTTCAAATGAAGTCCAACTCCTCATACAAGTAAAGCAGTATGCACATTAGTGTTTATGGTAAATGGAATGAAATAGCCAAGTAATGGTTCATTGGAATGGCTGCAGAGGCTCCATTCAACCATGATTTTGTCAGGGGGGAAGGGCATTAAACTCAGACAGGCCCAGCTGAACTATACCTCCCAACTGTCCAGATTTTCAACGAATGAATAGATTTTTGCTTCTTATTTTTGGTTTGTTCTTCATAAAATTTGTAGTTTTCTGGCAAATCATTTAGAAATTAAGTCACTAAATAATGATACACTGAGTTTCAGACTTCATAACCTTCAGAAAAATGCATGCAAAAGTAAGAACTGTTATTCTATTAACTGTCTCAATTTCTACAAAAGCATTTTTTAGTACTGTTTATATGTTGCCCCAGTACATTTGGCCTTGTTCAGATTTACTGCATTAACAGGTTGAGAGGTACATGCAAATAAATTGCTTTATAGAATTAGGCATAGCCAACCTCTCAACTGTCTCCGATTTTGGCTTAAAATGTTGCTTTTCCCCCTAATAATCCCTCCGCAAAACAGCAATTTTGGAAGAAAACATGGAGGGTTTACAATTAAGAAATAACTGTAATAATCAAAGTTATAGATTACTTGAAATGCATGTAGATTCTTTTATTTTGTCAGCTGCTCAAGTTAGCAGTACTAATATTAAAGTGTCCCTTCTTTGACAGGTTCCCAGCTGTATTGTGTGGCTATTTTATATTTTTGCATCACATTTGGTCCATTTTTCATAAAATTGTGTTTTTTGGCAAATTAGTGACAAATCACTAAAGAGTGAAGTTAGAAAATAATGACAGACATTTGAGTTTCAGATTTTATACCCTTCAGAAAAGTCATACTAATGCAAGACCTATTCTATTATCTTTCTAAGTTTATTAGAGCAATATTTAAAAATTGTCCTTATTTGTGGGCATTTGTCCCACTTCTGTGCATGGCTTTGTCCAGATTTCTTGCTCTGAGGTTGAGAGGTATGACACATGTCAGGGCCATCACAGTCAGCCAGAAACATTTCAAATTGTGACATACTTGTTGCACCCCACTCCACCATGTACTGACTCTGGATGTGTCCAAGCAAGGCAAGGAGTAGTTATGCAGTGTAAATGTGCAGTGTGCCCTAACCCCCCCCCCCCATCCAAGGTAGACACAAGTACTACAGTGGCTTTTCATCTGTCCTTGATTTTGCAGAAAGGTCTGGTTTCTGTCATATTTTTGTACTGTTGATTTATGCTTATTACTCAAAGTGCCTGTTGCTCTGTGTTTAAGTAGCAATGCTTTAATGACCATAATGTAAGCTTGTCTGAGATCGTAAGATGCAAATAAGCTTTAATAAGCATACTGTTAAAGAATTGCCAACATTGAAAGCCTTTCTGTTGTTGCCATGCAGAGAATACTTGACTAGATAATGTATAAGCCTTGGGTATTAAAGGACAGGATTCCATTATTTTAAAAAGCTCATTACACTTGTTGGAGACTTCCAGTCATCTCTACAGACTTTACCTGTAAACTAAATAGAATGCCAGTCATGTGTGGTCCATAACCTGTACAGTAATCCTTTAAGCAATGTATCTTGAGCTTGTTTCTTGTTTGCTTTTCATTTTTTACTTACATGTTTTCCCCATGAAACAAGTAGATAGTTGGCAGGCAGCAGGTCTTTTTTGGATAAGAAACATTTTTACAAGTGGGGGCATCACAGAGATTTCTACTTTCAGCATGTTACTTGGAACTTTAATAAAGCTGAATATAAATTATAATTAGAACTGCAGTGCAAGGAGAAGTGGTTTGAGTTGAGTGCTTCTGGTTTTGCTTGTACTTGATTTTGACTGGCATTCCAGTAATGTATTTAAAAAGTAATTTATTTTTTCATGCCTCACAACCTTTTGTTTCCATCTAAATATTAAGTAAGCTGTCATGCAGCCAATGCATTGAAATATTTTTATTCTTCTACACTTATTTTTGTCTTGATTGGACTCTCATAATGATGGTTTGCCACCCAGGGCAGCGTATTTAATTAAAGTTAGTTTTTGTAGTTTTGAGCATAGCCCCTCCCCTTTCTGGTTGGCCACACCCCTTCCCTTTGACCCCACCCATTCAGCTGTCTCCTGCAGCCCCCCTTTGATTTGAAGTCACCAGCCGCCACTGCTTTTCTCACAGAAGAAAAACAAAGACAACTACCGGATTACTTCAAAAATCTAACAAAACAAACTCAGATGACTGCAAGGAAAATCCTGCAGGCCCTGGGTTACATGGCATCGTGCATTCTTCTGATTCCACAAGCAAGGCTGCATATGAGAAAACTACAATGGTACCTAAGGAGTTTATGGTCTCAGCACAATCACAGCCTAGAAGCTTTGATACCACTCATTCCATGCCTTCAAAAGGAATTCCTGTGGTGGGCCCAAGCAAGCCAGTCAAACAGAGGCCTGTCTTTCAGCAAACCAGTAACCAGCCAAACCATTACCTCGGACGCTTCAGACCATGGATGGGGGCACATATGGAGGACAGATGCATCCAAGGTCTATGGTCTCAGAAAGAATTGCGCATGCACATAAACCAAAAGGAAATGCTGGCAGTGATTCATGCAATCGAGGCCTTCAAGCTCTTTCTTCATCAAGGCCACCTGCTAATAAGGACAGACAATACCACAGTTATGTGGTACATAAACAAGCAAGGAGGTACCCAGTCCTACCCTTTTTGTAGACTAGCAATGAATCTTTGGGAACTTTCCCTAAAACTCAATAAAGAGCTGCAATCCCAGTTTGTGCCAGGAAAAGCAGAAATACCATGGACCCACACGAATGGATGCTGCACCCAGACATCTTCCTTCAGATAACACAATCATGGGGGAGGCCGGACATAGATCTTTTTGCCTCCCACCACAATCATCAGCTGAAGAAATTCTGCTCAAGGACATACCACCCACAAGCATGGAAAGTGGACGCTCTCTCTTTCAGTTGGAATACTCTAACAGTGTATGCATTTCCACCACTCCCACTAATGACCAAGATCTTACTGAAAATCAAGACAGAGCAGCCAAAAGTGATTCTAATAGCCCCGGACTGGCCAAGGCAGCACTGTTACCCACTGTTACGGAGCCTGTCACACATGAAACCGTGGCCTCTACCACTATGGGCACTCCTTTTGACACAGCACAATTACAAAACTCTGCACTCCAGCCTGAAAACCCTGCAGCTGACAGCCTGGAGAATACCTTGACTCCTCACCAGGAAAAGCTATCCAAGAGAGTGAAGGATATCATCATGGAAGCTCGCAGACCTTCCACGAGAAAGACATATTCAGCAAAATGGAAAAGATTCCACACTTGGAGCACCACAAAGGGCCTAGATGCCACAGTGATGAGCATGGCACATATCCTGGAATACTTGGCAGACATGCTCCATAATGGCCTTTCTTACTCTTCCATAAAAATTCATGCTTCAGCAATTTCAGCAGAATACAATACTGATCCACCTGTCTTCTCTCATCCTCTCCTAAGGCAGTTTCTAAGAGGAATTAAAAACATCAATCCTCCAAGAAAACCACCAGTGCCTACATGGGACCTTAACTTCATGCTGGAAAAGTTGACTTTACCTCCCTTTGAACCAGCAGCATCTTCAGAGTTACAGTTCTTGTCTTGGAAGACTGCCCTCCTTCTGGCCATAACCTCAGCAAGAAGAGTATCTGAATTGCAGGCACTCATGGCAGTACAACCATTTCTTATTTTTCATCAGGACAGAGTATCCTTGAGAACCAATCCTTCATTCATGCCAAAGGTGGTATCCAGGGTCTCATTGAACCAAGCTATTCACCTGCCTACCTTCTTTCCAAACCCACAAAACAAGGGAGAGAAACTTCTGCATACCCTGGACATTCACAGACAGTTACGCTACTACTTGGACAGAACTAAGACTTTCAGAAAAACTGACCAGCTGTTGGTAGCATATGCTGCAGGCATTCAAGGAAAAGCAATTTCCAAACAGACATTTTCAAAATGGATAGGAAATTGCATTCGATTCTGCTACTCTTATCATGGAAAAGCTGTCCCAGCTAACATCAGACCTCATTCCACCAGAGCTACAGCCACCTCCACAGCCTTCTTAAGAGGGGTGGCTACCAAGGACATTTTAGAAGCTGCTACATGGAGCTCCGTGCATACATTTTCCAAGCATTACAATTTACCCTTATATTCCAGATCCAGAGCAGGCTTTGCTACGGCAGTCCTGCAGGGCATTTTAGCTACACCATCATTTTCTTAGAGCCTACCACCACCAGCTTGGCTATGGTATTCTACCCATATGTAAGGACTGCAGATGCATCTTTGAAGGACATAGTACAGTTTTGTACCTACCATAAATGTAGATGTCCGATGGGTATGCATCTGCAGTCAGGTTTACCCTCCCTCCTTCCCCTCTGTGGTACTTCTTGGGTACTTCTCCTTCTTATAGCTAGCTGGGGTTATCTTTTATGGTGTATTTGTTTTATATTACTGTGCATGTTTACAATATTTTGTATTTCTACCAAATTTAGCCTCCCTTAGAGGGCACCTGGCATCTGGGGCAAGAAAAACTGAGGAAGATGGCTTCGGCTGACACTTTTATACCCCAGGCGCTCTGACGTCGGGGAAGGGGCGACATCAGCCGATGCTGGACCCAGACTTTGGAATCCGGCCGACGGAAGGGCTGCCTGAGGCAGGACAACCCATATGTAAGGACTGCAGATGCATACCTATCGGACATCTACATTTATGTGAAAGCTGCTCTCTCTAAAGCTAAAAACACAGCATCAATGGGACCGGATGGTGTCCCCGGCTGTGTGCTACATGAGCTAAATGAGGAATTAAACCCGCACATAAGGCAGCTGTTTAATCTCAGCCTTACCACAGGATACGTGCCCAAGGAGTGGCGTACGGCAACTGTGGTCCCACTCCACAAAGGCGGCGCCTCTACGGACCCTGGTAATTACCGCCCCATAAGCTTAACAAGTCTAGTCTGCAAAGCTATGGAGAGGATCATAATGGAGCTCATAAACAAAGATATAGGGGACTTGCAGACATTGGACCCGACCCAGTTTGGCTTTGTCAAGGGAAGATCATGCCTTTTGAACTTGGTGACTTCACAGTCACCAAGGCCATTGATGAGGGAAAGGTAGTCCATACAGCCTACCTTGACCTTGCAAAAGCTTCGACACAATACCCCACTCGGTATTGTAGAAAAACTTACCAGCTTAAATGTAAACCCATATGTCACAAGATGGGTTGCAAACTGGCTTAAGGACAGAACCCACAGGGTTAGAGTTGCTGGCGCTGTGTCAGACTCCAAGCCGGTCACAAGTGGTGTCCCACAGGGCTCGGTCCTTGGCCCCCTATTGTTTGGCATCTACTTCTCAGAAGTACAGGCCAACATGGGAGGACTTTGGCTGACAAGGTTTGCAGGCGACTGCAAACTGGGCGCCATAGTGGAAAGTGCATCGGACACGGATATCCTTCAGAAGGGACTCACGGAAACAGATAGCTGGTGCCAGAGCCATGGCCTGAAGTTAAACGCCAAAAAATGTATAGTCATACCCTTCGGGAAAAACAAGGTAACCCCAAGCTACCATATAGGTGGCAATCCACTAAGCACAGAAGAGGTTATCAGGGACCTGGGGACCCAGGTTGACAGTGGCCTTTCTTTTGACACTCACGTTGCTAAAGTGGTTAGAAAGACCTTCTACATTGCCCACCTGATCATGAAGGGATTCACATCCAGATCTAGTGAGGTCATTGTTCCCCTGTACTCTTCACTTATCAGACCAATGATCGAGTACAATGCCCCATTCGGGATGTATCTCACCCGACATCTGCAGCAATTGGAGAGACCCCAAAAGTTCCTCACCAAAAGGATAAAGGGACTCCAAAATCTGTCATATGCTGCCAGATTGAAGAAACTCCAGCTCTATTCAGTCGCATACCGTCTGCTCAGAGGTGACATGTGCCTGACATACAAGGCCATGTCCAACCCGGAATTAATGGACATGCTCCACCTCAAAAATCCAAATCCACCAAAACCACTAGAGCAAGCGACTTAAACCTTAGCACGGATATAAATAGGATGTGCTGGAGGGATAGATTTATCACTCAGAGACTCCCTATGCTGTGGAATAAAATCCCGGTCCATGTGAGGCAGAGCACCTCGCTGACTCTGTTCAAGAGAAATCTAGACCTGTGGATGGGAGATCGTAGGTTTACCCCGGGAATCATCTCTGTGTCACTGCTGGACAGAGGCACAACAAACTAATGGGCACAGTATTTTTTCATATAAGGGGTGGCGTAAGCCACAAAAATTTGGGCTAGGCTTATAAATGCCTTAGGGCAGATAGCCTAGTATAAACCTATGAACCTATGAACCTATGGTAGGTACAAAACTGTACTTTTTAAGTCAGTTAACGAGCTAAAATAAATTGCTACATTTCTAGATAAGTTGATGCAGACAGATTGCATAGCTTTCTGTGAAAAAATTGTGCTTCTTCTATCCTAAGGGGTAGCAATATGTAATTTGCTAAGTAAAACATAATTCCTGTAACAAAGCATACTCCATAAACATTTTTGTTCTAATCAATATATCACATATGTATTAAATACTGAATACTGGTGGGATCACTGAAGTATTTGACATTTGGGTGGACCCTAAAACTATCATGTGTTGCCATTTTACTGTATTTAGAGAACAGTATGAAGAATACACTTAGGATGGAGGGTAATCAGAGCAGCACTGAATTCTGGGGTCGGCAGGCCTCACTGCAGGCTTTTTCCAGATCAGCTTCTAACACTGTTTTATGATATTCATGATTATACTGCTTCAGAGCTAATGCTTATAAAATGACTTCCTTTCTGTATTTGAAGTAGTTTGTCATCCTCTTTGTACTTCTGTTTCATTGGCCTCTATGCAGAATCACTGGAACCTTTCATTCAAATGATTGCACATACGTGTCAAAAAATGTTGTCTACATAGTGACTTTTTTCAGGCAAGGTTCACCTTTTGGATATTCCAACATAATAACAAAAACAATAACAATCTCCTGCTTCTTGCTCAAAACCTGGATAAACTATATCCTTAAATGTGAACAAATACCTATTCACTCCATATACCTCTTATTCTGCCTTCTTCTTTTACTTCCTTACTTCTATCAAATTCTCTTCCCTGATTTCTTTCTCTAAGTATATCATAAGCCTGTTTTCCCCTCACTTTAAATTGCAATAGGACTGCCTTACCTTTAATTTGTCTACAAGCTGTCTGAAATTTCTGTAAATATTAAATGATTCTCATAGAAGTTGTATTGATTCTTAATCAGTGTCTTGTGTTATGTTTACTATGTTATAATTATTTAAACTGCAGATGTTTTTGTTTTATTTTTGAAGATTGTAAAATTATTGTTCTTAAAATGTTTTGTAATAATTTGAAACTTTTCTCACTGGCCCTCCAGTGAAAATGGACTTCTACTCACTCGGGCTTCCCTTGTAATCAAATGTCAATAAATAACTAACTAAATAAATAAATTAAACTAACTGGCTTGCAGTAAATTCCAGCCTGGACCACATCAGAGTTTCCCTGCTCAGTTCCAGATGTTGTAACAATAAAAAAAAATTGTGACATTTCAAGCCTCTCCCACAACTTGAAGGCATCCATACATGCGTTATAAAATAGACTTGGTTTCTAAGACAGCATTCCCTGTTTACATCCATAAATGTGTTGTAAAAGAGACTTGGTTTCTAAGATAGCATTCCCTGTTTACATCCATACATGTGTTGTAAAAGAGACTTTATTTCTAAGACAGCATTCCCTTTTTGCATCCTTACATGTGTTGTAAAAGAGACGGTTTCTAAGACAGCATTCCCTGTTTACATCCATACATGTGTTGTAAAAGAGACTTGGTTTCTAAGACAGCATTCCCTGTTTACATCCATACATGTGTTGTAAACGAGACTTGGTTTCTAAGACAGCATTCCCTGTTTACATCCATGCATGTGTTGTAAAAGAGACTTGGTTTCTCAGACAGCATTCCCTGTTTACATCCATACAGGTGTTGTAAAAGAGACTTGGTTTCTAAGACAGCATTCCCTGTTTACATCCATACATGAGTTGTGAAAGAGACTTGGTTTCTAAGACAGCATTCCCTGTTTACATCCATGCATGTGTTGTAAAAGAGACTTGGTTTCTAAGACAGCATTCCCTGTTTACATCCATGCATGTGTTGTAAAAGAGACTTGGTTTCTAAGACAGCATTCCCTGTTTACATCCATACATGTTTTGTAAATGAGACTTGGTTTCTAAGACAGCATTCCCTATTTACATCCATACATGTGTTGTAAACGAGACTTGGTTTCTAAGACAGCATTCCCTGGTTACTGGGTTTCAGCTCTTATCATGCATTCAGACCTACTGGAAATTTCTGTGGGCATCAGTGATTGACAAATTATCTGTGGACAAACTAACCATAATCCACAAACAGAACTTACTAAACTTCAAATTAACACATACAAGGCAAATTATCAATTAATAACTTGCTATAGGTCACTTACATCCCTCAAGGATGACACAAGATTTCTAAATGTGCTTCTTGTACTACCCATAAATAAAAATATATTTTTGATGGATGATTTCAATTAGCAATTGATTAATTAGTAGATCTATACCTAAAAGCTTGGGTTTGCTTAGAGAATGTCAGACTTAGTAAATGCTAACTGCCTTGTACAGACAATTATTCAGTTCCCTAGAGGTCCAAATATTCTTGAAGTCATCATCACCACTAAAATCATGCCTCCTTGCATATTCCTATAGTAGTTTCATCAATAATCATATCCAATCACAAGTTAGTATAGCTAATTAAATTTAGGGATGGCTGCAAGATGGGTATTGCTCTTCACTCAGCATCCAATGCTATGCTATTATAGCAAAGGCTAAACCATAATAATCAGTGGTGTTTTACAAATGGGCCTAAATTAAATGCAAAGAAATGTATTATTTTCAGCTTTGGTAAATAAATTTACCCAGCAGCTTATAGTAAAATTCAACACTGCACTGTAGACTGAAATGATTGCCAATGATCTTGGCACTTTTGCAGAAAACTTCCAATCCTCTGACCAACACATAGCAAAAGTCATCAAGAAATTCTAGTTAGCCTTGCTTGTAACTAAAGACATCACATTCAGGCCAGGTTGAGATTATTCCTTTACACCTTGCTCTGATCAGACCACTTATAGAATATGCTCTGTTTAGTATGTGTCTAGTGAAACACTTCACACCTAGGTTCCTAAAAAAATAAATAAAAAATCTAGACAAAATATCCTGAGATACCAAGACAGGTTTGAAATTCTATCTGTACACTCTTGTCATTTGTAACTCTTACATAGTGATTTACGTCTTGCAGTCTGCGCTTTTAAGGACCCGGCCCTCCTTGATCTCCTTCACTGCCACAAAATAAATGGCTCCTCAAACACGCAAACTAAAGACTTGAATCTACAACAACCAATAAATAAGATATACATGAGGGACAGATTTATTACTCAACACATCTCTGGAATAATCTTCTACAACATATAAAACAAAGAGACAGCCTTGCTTCATTTAAAGCAAATTATCCTAGGCCTGACGTGTTTTGCCATCCCAGAGGCAGGAGTTGCCTATTAAGGTGAGCAATGGCAAGCAAATTATGATCTATTCACTGACTCTGCCTTATAAGCTCTGTAAATTTCTGAGAAAGTTTTCTTTGTCTACCAAACCATCTGCTTGTGAGCATTTGAACTAAACATTACCTAGAGTATTTATTTATTTTTATTTATTTTACGTTTGTTAACCGGGGGTGTCTGACTGAGCTGAAAAGGCCCTTTTTCAGCACAGGCCTGGGGAGAAAAGCTCCACATAGAAAAATTACAGATACATTTAGATATTTAGACATGATCAATATAAAGTGAGAGGATGCCTGAGGAATGGAGAAAAAGTGTTTTGGTACCAATTTTTAAGAATAAGGGTGATGTGCAGAGCTGTAGTAACTACAGAGGGATTAAACTGGTCAGTCACAGCATGAAGTTATGGGAAAGAGTAGTGGAAGCTAGGTTAAGAAGGGAGGTGATGATTAGTGATCAGCAGTATGGTTTCATGCCAAGAAAGAGCACCACAGATGCAATGTTTGCTCTGAGGGTGTTGATGAAGAAGCACAGAAAAGGTCAGAAGGAGTTGCATTGTGTCTTTGTGGATTTAGAGAAAGCATATGTCAGGGTGCCTAGAGAGGAGTTGTGGTATTGTATGAGGAAGTCAGGAGTGTCAGAGAAGTATGTAAGAATGGTACAGGATATGTATGAGGGTAGTGTGACAGCGGTGAGGCCTGCGGTGGGAGTGACAGATGCGTTTAAGGTGGAGGTGGGATTACATCAAGGATCAGCTCTGAGCCCTTTCTTATTTCCAATGGTGATGGACAGGTTGACAGATGGATCAGACAGGAGTCCCCGTGGACTATGATGTTTGCAGATGACATTGTGATCTGTAGTGAGAGTAGGGAACAGGTGGAGGAGACCCTGGAGAGGTGTAGATATGCTCTAGAGAGAAGAGGAATGAAGGTCAGCAGGACTAAGACAGAATAAATGTGTGTGAATGAGAGGGAGGATAGAGGAATGGTGAGGATGCAGGGAGTAGAGGTAGCGAAGGTGGATGAGTTTAAGTACTTGGGATCAACAGTTCAGAGTAATGTGGAGTGTGGAAGAGAGGTGAAGAAGAGAGTACAGGCAGGATGGAGTGGGTGGAGAAGAGTGTCAGGAGTGATTTGTGACAGACGAGTACCAGTAAGAGTGAAAGGGAAGGTCTACAAGAGGGTAGTGAGACCAGCTATATTATATGGGTTGGAGACAGTGGCACTGACAAAAAGGCAAGAGTCAGAGCTTGAAGTGGCAGAGTTGAAGATGTTAAGATTTGCACTGGGTGTGATGAGGATGGACAGGATTAGGAGTAAGTATATTAGAAGGTCAGCCCAGGTTGGAAGGTTTGGAGACAAAGCCAGAGAGGCAAGATTATGTTGGTTTGGACATGTGCTGAGGAGGGATGCAGAGTATATTGGGAAAAAGATGCTAAGGATGAAGCTGCCAGGTAACAGGAAAAAAGGAAGGCCTAAGATAAGGTTTATGGATGTGGTGAGAGAGGACATGCAGGTGGTTGGTGTGACAGAGCAAGATGCAGAGGACAGGAAGAAATGGAAACAGTTGATCTGCTGTGGCAACCCCTAATGGGAGCAGCTGAAAGAAGAAGAAGACATGATCAATATACAAACAAATTACAATAGATATGTTTTTACAGTGGTATGCAGCGCATCAACAGTTACAGTGGAGAGAACAATCAAGAAAATATTAATTTAAAAATAAAGGTAATTAATAGATTTGTGGCGTACAGCTGAAATTTGGAACATAGGTAGACTACATACATAGTACACAGGTACAGTACCATACATTGTACATTAGCCAGTGTTTGTGAGTAAGATGGGGAACTATTATCAAGTACTCTAGGTTTAGTATGTGTACCTTATCCGCTTTCACTAGCCTGGGGAGCAACCATGGCACTGCCAACTTTGCTTGAGATGTTGCCTAATGGGGTTTTTAAGGAAGGTTTTGGACAATGTGTTTTGTATGCTAGTGGGGAGAGAGTTCCATTTTTTAGCCACTGAACTACTATATAGTGCATCTCCAAAGCTATTGTAGCTGTTGGTGACTTCTAGTAGTAGTTTGCTTGATGATCTAAGAGGCCTTTTGGCTGTGTGATGTTGTACTAGTTTTTTGAGGGCAGGACACTTATTGGGGAGGTAATAGATAGAATGACAGAGGCAGAGCTCATTGTAGGTTAGGAGGTTGGGCAGTTCGAGCCAGTGGAGCTGTCTCAAAGCAATACAGGGATGAGTTCTATATGAGCAATTTGCAGCAAAGCGGGCAATTCTGTTATAGCAGGCTTCCATTTTGCTTAGTTCAGTTTTGTTGAGATTAGTCAGAATGGGAGATGCACAGAGTAGGGTGGGTAGAAGTTGGAAGCAAGCAATGGCTGGTCTTGTGTTGTTGGTAAGAAATGGTTTGATACAGTAGAATGATCCCAGTTTGGCATGTACTTTTTTAATAGTTAGGTTGAGATGACTATCAAATTTTAGTGGGAGTCTATGGTTATTCCCAATAGCTTAGCCTGTGCCACTGGAGTGATTGGAGTAGCACTTGTGGAGTAGATAGTGAACTGACTGTTATCAGTGTTTTAGTTAGAACTGGTTATAATCACAAGCTGAGCTTTCTCTGGATTTAGGATAAGTTGGGCTTTGGTAAGGTAGTTTTCAATGCCAGAG
Source organism: Protopterus annectens (assembly GCF_019279795.1). Taxonomy (NCBI): domain Eukaryota; kingdom Metazoa; phylum Chordata; order Ceratodontiformes; family Protopteridae; genus Protopterus; species Protopterus annectens. The sequence goes on from NC_056749.1 coordinate 380,294,571, forward strand.
AATGCTAGTTGAGTTGTTTGCAGGAGGGTGGGAATGTTTTGTGCAGCACAGATTAAGGTAGTATCATCTGCATACTGAATGATAGATGCATGCTGTGTGGAGGTATGGAGGTCATTTGTGAAGACTGTGAATAGTAGTGGTCCTAAGACAGAACCCTGTGGGACTCCTATAGAGAAAGAGCATTTTCCCATTTCACAGCTTGGTACCTGTCAGTTAAGTAGCTTTGGAACCAGGTAAGAGTGGAATTTGATAGGTGATATTGGTTTAGTTTGTTTAGCAGGATTTAGTGCGAGACTGTGTCAAATGCTTTGGACATATCCAAAAAAAGAGTTGACATCTGCAGGCCTTCATTTTTGAGATGGTTTACTGTGTCTGTGAAGAAGAGGAGGGCTGTACTGGTACTATGGGCAGGTCTGAAACCATGCTGAGTAGGTGACAGGATGTTGCTGTCTAGGAGATATTTTAGTACCTGGGTATGGATGCATTTTTCTAGGATTTTGGCCAGGGGGGAAAGTAAAGCAACGGGTCTGCAGTTATTAAGTTCAGTGGAGGTCCTGCCTTTATGTATGGGTGTAACATGGGATATTTTCTAGAGTTTGGGCACATAGTTTTCAACAATTCATCTGTTTATGAGAGTGGAGATTGGGATGGGAATAGCATCTGCTGTGAGCTTCAAGAAATAGCTGAGGAGTAGGTCTTCTGCTGTTGAGGTTTTTAGTCTGGGGAGCATGCTTTTCATTGAAGTGGTGGAAACTGTTTTGAGGGTAAAGCTTGTATTAGTGTTATTGGTGTTGGGGGGCTAGTGAGGTAGGAACTGTCCTGTGATACTAAGGATAGAATTGAGTTCACAAAGTGGGAGTTGAAGTGTGCTTTGATGGGAACTTTAGTGTCAGGTGTGGTTGGTTTGGGGGTAGCCTTTTGGGTGGGTTTTAGTAGCTGGTTTACATTTTTCCAAAATTTTGGGGGGTTGTGTTGGTATTTAGTTTGTAATGTTGTGTAGTAGCATTTTTTTTCCAGCCTAATGCATTTTTTTGCATGGTTGCGCAGTTCTTGGTACTTAGTCAGGCTTTGTGTTTCTTTGTTTTTTTGATAGTAAAGCCAGGCAGTGTCTCTGGACTTGAGGATTTGTTTGGTTTCTTTACTGAGCCAGGGGTTTGTAGAGGTTCTAACCTTGATTTTGCACAATGGAGCAACAGTGTCTAGGTGTTGTAGAAATGTTTTGTTGAAATATGCTACAGCCTAGACAAGTGGGAGGGTTTTTAGGGGGGGAGGGTCCAATCACAGTTACAGAGTAAAGTATTGAGGACCTTAGGAGAGAAATTTTTTGTGTTTCTAGTAGATTTATAGTTAGTGGTTTTGCATATGTTTGTTGTACTACGTACAAGGTATATTATGTTGTGGTCACTTAAGGTGTCTGGGAGACTGCCTGTGTGGGGGTACAAAGTGGGGTTGTTAGTTAGGACCCAGTCAAGGATGGATTCCCTTTTAGATTTTTTATTACATCTAATTGGAATTCGGACTTACTGCTGGTAGCCATGGAGATTTATTAGATTACCTGATAGTTCTGATATACAGGTGAACCAATCTAGGTTGAAATCCCACAGAATAAGGGTTTCTTGTGAGTATGTGGAAGAACACCAGGATAAGAAGTCTTCAAGGCTAGCAGGTGTATTACCAGGTGGAATATAGATCACAGTTGTGGTGATAACCTTTTTAGGGTAAAGTTGAAGTTGTGAGATAAGTATGTCCCAATTATTGGGAGTGGGGTAGGAGTTTGGTAATTGACATACAGTTAGGTTGGACTTATACAGTAAGGCAGTTCCATCCCCTTTACAAAGTGGTCTGTCTTGTCTAATGATATTGTAGCTGGTAGGGAGAACTTTTGCATTAGCTATGTTTTTATTTAGCCAGGTTTCTGTTATAGCAACTATGTCTGGGGAGTAGTGTGCTATTGTGGCCTGGAGTTCAGGTATTTTATTTTTGATACTTCTAATATTAATATTTAGCATTAAAAGATGGCTGGTTTTGCTGCTGTTGTTGATTTGCCCAGGGATGAAGATAGGGGGGTGTTAGGTTCTGACATTTGTGTTGGAGCAGTTTGTGTTGGACAGGATAGATTTAGGCCTGGGTTGGAGTGGATGTCCCCAATTATGGTGAGCCTAGTATTAAAATGGTGATACAGATGTTGGAGTTTGATGATGAGTGTGAGAAAGTATTGTGTTTTTTTGAAATAGGACTGAAAGCTTGTGTGTTTAGTTCTGAACTAGTCTGTTATGTAGTTCTTGAACAAATTGTGGGCAGATATTATAATGTGCGGTGTCTGTATATGAGAGTGCATAATATAGTGTTGTGCTACTAAGTTTAGGGATATTGCTAGAGTGATAACTTGTGGAGTTATAAAGAATTATGAGAAGACAGACTAGACTTAGTTGTGTGATAGTCATGCTTATAAAGTTTAAGTTGGTTCTAGGTGGAGGTATGGATAGGAATTATAGGGTTGCACTATATGTGGATGGGTAAGTAGTGTGAGGTGATGTAATAATGCCTAGCGAGAATGAGAGTGGTTGGGAGTATTTTGTGGTTGAGCAAGTTGGTGTGGTGTAATGTGATCTGACTTGAGGAGCTGTGATTGCTGGAGGTGATGTGAGGTTGAGCTGTGGGTGTGGTTGTGATTACTATAAATGTAGAGGTAGTGGGGGCGAGAGGGAATTGGGGCCAGGGCAGGGGAGCATTAGCAAGGACGAATGGAGCCGGGCAGAGCCCACCAAGACAAGAGTAATCGACAGCAAAAAGTAAGTGTTACTTTACAAATCTGAGCACTTTAAACAAATTCCTGAGGTCTAATGGCTTACCAGCAAGCAGAATTCAATTGCTGAAGAACACTTGTGCCTTGGTGGGAGACTAATACTTTAAAGATGGCTCCATGCTCAGCAGAATTCTAATATAGACTTAATACTGGGGGAGGGGGATAGCACAATGGGTGTAAACCAGGTGGAATGCAAAGAAACCAGCGAAAGCAGAGAGGCAATCAGTGGAAATCTATCAGTAAAGGCCTTAGAGGGGGAGTAGGTTGTGGTCTCCCTGTGTATCAACCCAGCAGAACTGAATAACACAGTTCACATAATTTAGATCTATGATCAAATATCTAAACAACAAAACATATCTGATGAGCAGAAAATAAATGAATAACTACTCACAAATAAGTGCCATTAATTATTATTATTATTATTATTATAAACATATCAGATGAGTCTAAAAAGAGATGCGAGACAAACACTGGCAAAACATTATACCTACAAATTTATCTTTTTAGGTGTGATATCTGCATTCTGATCCTTCTAATTTAATAATAATAATAATAATAATAATAATATTAGCTTAGAGTATTAAAATCCATGTTCTCATTCATAAATGTGGTTATTAAATAGTAACTGCTTTCCGAGTGTCATCTATTAGGATCAAGAAAGTTCTTCCTTTTTCTGCCATGCATAGCAATTTAGCAACTGAGGTTTTACTATTTTAAAATACTTTTACATTTAAAGGAGTTTACTATAATTTTTATAGTGATAACTTTCAGAAAAGCAAAAAGAGTAGACTCCATTTTATGTCATTGTGACACTTACCTTTTGATTTTTAAACAAATGCAACATTTATTTTTATATTGGTTAGTTAAATAATTAACAGACTCAGCACTTAAGGACAAAGTTCATGTTTAGTGGGAGCTTGGGTAGAAAAGTTCCCAAAACAGGTGTTTCTACATTACTAGACAAACAGCATGCGGAAATAAGTCCATTTATGTACTTAAAACAAGCAGACTTTACATACAAAGTGAACTCACTGGCAATAACAAGTATAAAGTGTAATTTACACTTAAAATAAATGATAGTAAGATAAAGGCAAAGACAGGATCAGTACCAGTTGACAGCAAAAATACCATATATATATAATACAGGAAGTACCAAGCTGATATATATAATACAGGAAGTACCAAGCTGATATATATAATACAGGAAGTACCAAGCTGCTTTAACAATAACATTTGATCACTATTTCAGTTACACAGGTAATTGATGCTTAAGAAAGGACAACCACCTTGGACATCTATTGATGTACGAATCAGATGTACTGTGGGAATAAGGATGGGAATAGCTGGATTTATGGAATTAATGTTCTGTAAGAGGCTTCACAAACTAGATGTACCCTGCACAAGGTTTTGTGTGCCACAAAATGGCATACAAAAATCTGATTAATTCATAAATCCCTCTAGCACATGCATCAGGATCATGCAAGGGGTCTTACCCCCCTTATGCTAATGAGCCCACTCCCTATTGGGATTCAGGTTACTGGCTAAGGCTCTTGCCACCCCTATAGTGCCTTTTTTAGGCAAACTTCAAAGGACAAAACCACCACCGTAACAGGTACAAGCATGCAAAATCTGAAGGTAATGCTACTCAATGCTAGAAGTCTAAACCTCAAAATGCACTCTCTCAAGGCACTCCTAAAAATGGAGAACATCGATATCTGTGCAGTAACTGAGACCTGGTTCAAGGCTCCAGAGAGCACCCCTGCAATACCAGGCTACAACTCTTACCACACTTTTTGGCCACCAAACCAGGACCGAAACACTAAAGATGGAGGAGTGTCAATATTCACCAAGGATATTCACACCACCAGGCTAGTTGGCCAATAGAATGTGTCGGAAATTCTCCAAGTGCAACTAACACTAGGTAAGACTGCAATCCAAATTGTAGCTTGCTACAGATCCCCCACCATACCCCAAGATTCTCTCTACACCTTTCTAAACATACTGGAAAATATTAAGATAGAACCAAACACCCTAATACTGGGTGATTTTAACTACCCTGCCATTAACTGGGAAAACTACTCATGTCCCAACACCTTTGCGCAACGGTTCTTGGAATTCATAAATTCCAACGCCCTGGATCAACTAATCCACAGTCCCACCAGGGGCTCCAATATCCTAGACTTGATCATTATCAACATGGGAAATCAATGCTCCATACCTATGGTCACCCCCTCGTTAGTCAGGTCTGACCATAAGCTAATCACCCTTAACATCCACATCCCACCCCCACCCCCCAGTAAAGAAACCACCATAAAAAACTTCTCCAAAGCCAACTTCATGCTACTCAAGTCAGAAGTGACAAACTTCACGACACCCATGCAGATGGGAACTGAAAGTTCAACTGCTGAATCCTACACTAAGGCACTGTACGAGCACATCCACTCATGCATGAATCGTGCCATCCCAAATAGAACCAAAATGCTCTCATCCAAAAAAAGGAAGCCAATCTGGTGGTCCCCTGCCATAAACAAACTTTACAACAAAAGGAAGAAACTTTTGCAGAAAAGAGGAAAATCCCAGAATGCAAAAACCTCCCTTACTAGCCTCAGTAAGAAACTGAGATGCCTCATAAAATCCTCCAAAGCTAGTTACGAAAATAAAATCGCCAAAGATTCCAAAGACAACCACAAAGCATTCTATAACTATGTCAAGAATCTAAATGGCAATGCTCAGATTGCTCTGAGCTAAAACAGAATGGCATTAAATATACTGATCCAAAGGATATTGCCAATATCCTGGCAGATCGATTCAGTGCCAACTTCACCCTCCTCTCACCCCCTAAATGGCCCATCTCAATACCGGAAGGTTGCCAAATTCCAGTAATAACGGCCACACAGGTACAAAACGCACTCTCTAAAGCCAAGAATACAGCATCCATGGGACCAGATGACATCCCGGGCTGTGTACTACATGAACTACAATATGAACTGGCACCCCACCTAAGTGTCATGTTTAATCATAGCCTCACCTCAGGTTTCGTGCCCACTGAGTGGCGCAGAGCTACAGTTATCCCAATCCACAAGGGGGGATCCAGCTTGGATCCCGGAAACTACCGTCCCATCAGTCTGACAAGCCTTATCTGCAAGGCCATGGAGCGTATTATCATGGAACTTATAAACAAAGACATTGGCAACCTTCAAACACTGGACCCCACCCAGTTTGGGTTTGTGAAGGGCCGATCTTGTCTCCTGAACCTGACTGACTTCTTTGAATCAGTCTCCAGAGCCATGGATAAGGGTAAGGTGGTCCACACAGCCTATCTAGACCTTGCCAAGGCATTTGACACCATCCCCCACCCTGGAATCATAGATAAACTTACTAAGTTGGGCATTAATCCCTATGTCACCCAATGGGTTGCTAAATGGCTTACTGATAGAATCCACACTGTAAAAGTAGCCGACTCCAAATCCAGCTCCAGACAAGTGACAAGTGGAGTAGCTCAGGGTTCAGTCCTGGGGCTGCTCTTGTTTGGCATCTACTTCTCTGAAGTACAGGTCAACACTAAGGGACGCTGGCTAACAAAGTTTGCAGATGGCTGAAAACTGGGAGCCATTATTGAATCCCCAAATGATGTGGATACTCTACAAAAGGGCCTTACAGAAACAGATGCTTGGTGCCAGAGCCATGGGCTCAAGCTCAATGCCAAGAAATGTATTGTTATCCCCTTTGGGAAAAAACATGTATCCATGAATTACCATATAGGTGGCAGTACACTAAACACAGAAAGTGTGATAAGAGACTTAGGGACACAGGTGGACAGTGGTCTCACCTTCGATAACCACATCGCCACAACAGTCAGGAAATCCTTCTATGTGGCACACCTCATCACGAAGGGCTTTTCATCCAGAAAAAAGGAGGTCATTGTCATTATAGAATACAACGCCCCATTTGGTATGTACCTCTCAAGACATCTGCAACAACTGGAAAGGCCTCAGAAATACCTCACTAAAAGAATCACAGGCCTAAAGCAGATGCCCTACGCTGACCGCCTTAAAAAACTCCAGCTATACTCTGTAGCATATCGTCTACTCAGAGGCGATCTCTGCTTAACATACAAGGCCATGTCAAACCCAGAGCTGTTGGACATGCTACACTTAAAGAAATCCCAATCCCTCAGAGCTACACGCTCCAGGGATCTAAACCTTGTCATCACAATAAACAAAACATGCTGGAGGGATAGGTTCCTGACCCAGAGACTCCCCAGACTCTGGAATAGATTGCCCATACATGTCAAGCAGAGTGCCTCTTTGGACCTCTTCAACAGGAACCTTGACGATTGGATGGGAGAAAGGAAATTCACCCCAGGGATCACGTCAGTCGCCCTGCTAGACAGGGGTCCAAGAAAGTAAATAATGTGAGAAGAAATAGCCAGGGAATTGTTATGGCTAGGTTTGAATAGGCCCTAGGGTTGATAGCCTAGCACCAACCTATGAACCTATGAACCTAATAATGCACCATTTACAAACTTGCCAACAGTGTTGTATTTGCTGGGTGTCATGGTGTAAATTATATCACTTCAACAGCATGCCAAACGAGTGAAACAACAATGGCTGTAATGATTCCTACTCCTCTGCTAATGTGCTATTCAGCAGACAGCTTTGAGCAACACAGTGGTGCTGACATAATAAAAATCCTTCAAAATGTCTGTTGTATGTCAAAAAACATCCCCTCCCTCATGACATATGTAATCCTTTGCCAGCTGGCACACACCAGATCACCTCAGTACCATGACATGATATTGAACTCGGTGCTGCCTGTATCTTTAATGACTGTGATTTTTAGATGAATGACAGCCATTCATGTGGACAGGCTACAGTGCTACTATGTAAGGTAGCTGAGTATGGGCATGTCTTACCAAATAGCTACTCTACCTACATGATAAGGCAAGATATACTGTAAACAGCTGCCTTATACTGTAGTGATGAGTGGTGCTATCATGCAACATATAGCTACTTATAGTCTAGAGCACAGGAATTCCAGGTATACATTATGGTACCTGGCATGGCTGTGTGCCATTCAACAAAATAGGGCAGTGATTGTACAGTTCTGTGGAGTCATATAATCCAGTTCTGTGAACTGTTGTGCTATTTGACTATATTTTACTGTATTATACTCTCAGAGCTGATGTTACCCTTCTAGAGGCCCCCGGCAAGAGTTAAGGGCTGTTCAATACTTTTAGTTTAAGTATAATATTGTTGCCATCTAGTCTTAAGCAAACCATTTAGCTCAGGCTAGAAAGCTCTAGGAACAGTACATACAGACAGAACTAATAAACTGAATAAACTGAAAAGAAAAATGTTTGCAAGGACACATAAATCCTATTTGTGAATAGTAAATTTTCCCTATGCCTACAAAAAAATAGTCAGTTTCTGTACATGGTAGAAATGACCACAGTCACATCTTTCAAGTGCTACAGTCAAGTATATAAATTGCATACCTGCTTACCCCTAACCTCAAACACTTGCCACATTCTGAAACAAAAGCAGTTCACAGACTCCACTTGCAGCAAACCAGGTTAAGGAACAAACCCAGAAGGTTAAATTGTCACATAAAATCCTTTATTTGCCGAAAATAAAAACATCAGGTTAGCACTTTTGTTTAAACTATATGTTAAACTTCATCAGACAGTTGGTAATTTTGAAATAACTTCCTATATAGACTTCCTGTAACATAGATTGGTGAATCAACTCATGAATATTAATAAAATGTAAACACTTCATCTCATGAATCTAAAACACATATTCTAAAAAGCATCTGCCTGCCACTCTATTGCTATCAAGCTAATAGTGAACTGTAAATAGAATTCATATTAACTTCATATATATATATATATATATATATATATATATATATATATATATATATATATATATACAGTAAAAGACCACTACTAGGAAATGTTTATGTAATAACATACTTCTAAAAAGTATATGTTCTAAACTCAATAAAAACAAACTATACATAGTTCTGAATGACTTCATATCTGATTAAAAACATATCGATTAGGTCACTACACCAATATCAAATGTACACTATTTTTATATGTAAAAAATAAATGCATATAAATATATATATTAAATAAGTTAAATATTGAATACATATGTAAAAAATGTGAAATATATATATATATATATATGTATAAAAAATATCATATATATGTAAAATATGTACATGAAAAATGTGTTTGTTAAAAGAAATATATATATATATAACTGGTTTTCTACTAATCTTCTTCAAGAAACCATATTGCTAGGTGACTTCAATATTGATTGGAATGTTTGCAACCAAACTAATCCATCCACCCTTATCAACCTGCACAGATTCCACCAAACCATCAACTCTACAACTAGAACAAATAAGAGCAATAATAAAGATACCATACTTGACTGGATCCTTACAAATAGTCCCCAACAAAAGTATTCAACAGGTACCCTCCCAGATGACCTTAGTGACCACTCTCTCACATACATCATTAGGCACAAAACTCAACTAAAACCACCTCCCCTAATTCGTCTATCTCGCAGCAAAAAACACTTTGACCCTCAACAGTTTCAAAATGACCTTAGCCTGGTTAACTGGTCTCCTCTCAAAACTCTCACAATTGACGACGCTGTTAACCACTTTAATAAAACCTTTCTTACTATTTTAGACCAACATGCACCCATGCGATCTATCCGCATGAAATATAAAACAGCCCAATGGCTTACAACCAACACAAAACAGCTTATCCTTAATAGGAATAAGGCCTGGTCTCAGTGGCGAACCTCCAAAGACCCCATTGACCACCTTAACTTCAAACAAAAAAGGAACATGACAAAGTTAGCTATCATCAAAGATAAAAAGAACTTTTACTTCCGCCTACAGCAATCCTCCCACCATCATCCACACAAATTTTGGAGATCTATTAACACACTTCTTTCCCCCGGAAAAGTTGAAACTCCAAATCCACTTGGCTCCTGCCCTGACTCTCCCTTACAAACAGCTAATGCTTTTAATAACTTCTTTACATCTACAATACTTAACCTGGCCAACCAACAAACCCCTGACCCCACTTTATTAGGTAGCCCAAGCTTCACTCCTCCACGTATGCAACTTAAACCCATACCTACCTCCTATATTCTAAATCTACTTCAAAAACTTAAAGCTTCTACCCCCTCAGCTGACAAACTCCCAGCTGAATATCTCCAGCTAGGTGCCAAAGCGGTTGCCTACCCAATCTCTATACTAATAAACAGAACCATAACAGAAAGTACTATACCTTCCCTCTGGAAAATCTCACACATCATCCCTCTTCAAAGGAGGCGATTCATTTGAATACTCTAACTACCGCCCTATAGCACTGCTATCTCCTATTGCAAAAATAATGGAGAAATGCATCCACAAACAGTTACTAAATCACCTCCTTTCTAACAATCTCCTCGCTAACTGCCAACATGGCTTCCGTCCTTACCATAGCACCACCACAGCCTTATTATCCTTCACTGACTCCATTAATATTAACCGTAATAGCAATCTTCTCTCATCAGCATTCTTTGTAGACCTTTCTAAAGCCTTTGATATGGTGAATCACCAACTCCTTCTTCATCGCTTAAAATCACTCTCTCTTGACACCCCTGCCTTAACTTGGTTCTCTTCCTACCTTCAAAACCGTAAACAAGCTGTTTTATGGAACAACAATCTCTCTGAACTTCTCCCCACCACCTTAGGTGTCCCTCAAGGCTCCATCTTAGGTCCTCTTTTATTTTTCATCTTTATTAATGACTTGCATCTTGCCACCCCCCTAACTACTTGTATTCAGTATGCTGATGACACCACCACCATTTGCTCTGCCACAAACCAAGCTGACCTTCACTTCCTTACCCAAAAGACATTCACTACTATTGAGCAATGGTTCTCTAACCACTGTCTCCTCTTAAACCCTAAGAAAACTAAACTTCTCCTCTTCTCACCTACACACCTGTCTCCCCCTATTAATTTCACAATTACTTCTAACAATGGCACCCTTATCTCTCCTGACCAAACAACCAAACTATTGGGTATTACTATTGACAATCTACTAAAATTTGATTTTCACATTAACTCCAGCATAAAAGCAACTAATAGAAAACTAGGTTCTCTCTATAGAATCAGAACTTTCCTAACCCCTGAAGCAAGAACTACCATAGCAAGAACACATCTTATCTCCACTTTACTATATGCTTCCCCCATTTATTCTAACCTATCTAAGCATAACATTAATAAGCTCACAACAGCCTACAACAACATTGCAAAATTTGCCACTGCCTCTCCATATAATACACATCACTGTCTGAACCTCTCTAAACTAGGATGGCTGGAATTACCCCACCTAATTCAGTACTATCAGCTTACAATTGCCCACAAAGCCCTTTACCACCCTGAAAACATACCCATGCTCTCCACCCTTATAAAACCCTACAACAACTTAAAAGCCCTACGCTCTTCTAATAAACTACTGATTCAAACTTCTCTTTCTAAGAATACAGCAGGTGATTCCATATTTTCCAACTCAGTTGGTAAGATTTGGAACCAACTGCCTCCAGACCTTATAGCCCACACTTCCATTACACTATTTAAGACTAAACTGAAACTCTTTCTTACTAAACACTGGCTTTGCTCTTGCATCAATCCCAGTTGATCTAGCTCCTCTATGACCTTCTATTCTCCTCCTTTATTCCTCATACATTCTCCCAAATATATTTCTTCAATTTATTTTCTTTTTCCTGTCGACTAAATAACTATACTTCTCTCATAACACTCATCTTAACTTTTTTAAAGAACTTAATTCTTCTCTCCCTTCTCTTACCACATCTGTACTTAATTTCCTTGTCTTTCTATCCCCTTCTTTGTAAACTTCCTGAAATTGTTGCTACTGCCTTTCTTATTTGTGACTTATATCCATACTTGACTTATAACCATTGTGATATTTTTGTATGTTCTGTTTTGTGACCATGTAGTAGATAGCGGAGCTTTTCTCCTCGGGCCTCCACTGAAAATGGACTTGTATCCAGTTGGACTAGCCCGGTTAACAAATGTAAAATAAATAAAATAAATATATATATATATATATATATATATATATATATATATATATATATATATATAGCTTTTATATCACGTTATCAAATGATGAAAATAACAAATGTTATTTCATCGGCCCCAAAACATCTAAACATGAAAATATCGAACATTAAGAACAGCGTATTTTTTCCCATGGAAAAAATTTGCTGCTCCGAAACATACGTACAATACAAGCACATCAAACAAACAGCAACCACACACATACACTTAAATTCCTACATCTAAAGTTACACTAAACTAAACATACACTACTATCTACTCACTTACCTTAACCCAAATCCTAACCCTAAGGTCCGTCACTATCGCACACTCACCTAACCGGCACCCTAACCCTAACTCATTTAAACCGCCCCTAACCCTAAAGTCTGTCACTATCGCACATATGCCTAACCCGTGCCCTAACCCTAACTCACTTAACCCGCCCCTAACCCTAACGTACAAACAATCACACACTTACTTGAACCCAAGCCGTAACTTTCCACCAGAGCTCTAAGAATAGCGAAGCCACAGAAACGGCCAACCAAATTCTTTCCCGAGGAAAGAATTTGCTGTTCTGCAGCTTCGCTATTCTTAGCGTTCGCTGAATAGTGTTCGATATCAGAACATTTGAAGTTTTAATACTTCGATGTTCTGATATAGACTATATATATATATATATATATATATATATATATATATATATATATAAATATATCAAAATGTGAATAAAAGCAATACATTTTATTTATTTAGATGTTGCTATCTTAACTTTTTTCCTTTCAAGAGCTTTCAACTTCAACACTGAGACAGTGGAGCTCCACTCATTCTGTCCTGGCCAACTATCCGCCTGTAGGCAGATTTGCCACTTTAGTTCTTTTATTTCTTAAAGGAGCCCCCATGTTGTAGACACACTGAATCTATGGCCATAAAACTGAATTTGTGATCAGTATTGCAATTAATGTGCCTAGCCAAAGCATTATTTAAGTTTTGTTTCTTGACAGCATAATCGTGTTCATAAATCTTCTGCCAGACTTTTCTCTCCATTTTACCAACGTAGACTCACGGGCAGGAAGTGCAAAATGCCATGTAAACCATTGCTGTAGAAGAACAAGAATATTTACTGTTGACATACTATGTGGTATTTCTCACTGTAAAGCTGTTGGCTACTTGGACTTTATGACACCATGAACATGCCCCACACTTAGTCATTCCCTGTCTATTTTGTATTTTGGTTACTTGTTTCATTTTAAGTAAATCTTTAAGATTAAGCCCTTTCCTATATATAATCGTGGGTTTGTCTCCCACGTGTTGTTACATGTAAGAATCTTCTAGCAATATAGGCCAATTTTTCTCAAAGATGGATCTGAAGGCATGAGCTTCCTTGCTATAAGTAATAACAAGTGCCTTAGAGAAGCCCGATGAAACCTCTTTTGTTCCACTCGGACAGTTGTTCTGGGGGTTAGCCTCACCAACACTTACCTCTCTGTGGGAATCAATCAGTTCTAAGATTGTGTGCTGCTTGTCCAATATTGGTTTGAAATGGCCATTCAGTCTCTTTGTTTTAACTTCTTCTGCCAATTCATCAACAAGTTGGCCTGGGTATGCCCTTCTAAGAAATCGCACTCATCTAAAATATCCTCAAAAGTGGTGGTCATCTGGGCTGCTCAAAACAGTTGCCCCTTGACGACGGCCTCTTTTGGTGAAAAGGATGTGAGCTACTGAAATGAAGGAAGGAATTAGAATCGGTTTCCTTCCTAAAAATTCTAGCCACATACCTGTTGTTAACATGATCTTTACATAAATAAACATCCAGATAATCAATAGATTGAGTGCTATATTTCCATGTAAATTGAAGGAATGTGGTGGTTTCATTAATGTGACTCAAAAAATTCTCCAATTCACTGTTTGTACCTTCCCAAATTACACATATATCATCTTGGAACCAGAGATATAATCTGATGTTTGGGTAATACCTAGACTGGAACACAAACTTTTTTTCCCAATATGCCATTACAAAATTGGCAATTTGGCAAAAGCTCCACCACATGGTGACCCCATGGCCACCCCTCTACTCTGCAGGTAGTAGTTGTTGTCAAAAGAGATAAAGTTGTTACTGAGAACCAATTCTAAGAGTTCTAAAATTAAAGTGATAGTGTCATGAGCTACCTTGTGCTCTAACAGCATCTTGTTCACCCACTCCAAGCCAATGTCTTGTGGGATGATGGTATAAAGATCTTTAATGTCAATAGTTACTAGAGTGCCATTGGCATCATAGGGAATTTCATTAATGTGTGCTAAAAAGCTCCATGAATACTTGCATATCTGTTGTTCCTTCTCTATAATTTTCTTTAGTTCGTAATCTAAATATTGTGCACAGGATGAAGTGATGGAATCCCTACCATCAACAAGAGGTCTCATGGGAGGGTTAGAGAGGCCCTTGTGGATTTTCGGGATGCTAAAAAACACAGGTACTCTAGGTGTAATAATATTTAAATAATTGTGAAGGTGAATGTCAGTTCTCATTTCCATGAAAATGTCGCTCAATTGTGAGTGAATCTTCCTATATGCACCATTCAATTTGTTTAATGAGACATTTTTGTATGTGTCAGCATCCAAGATCTCCTGCATCTTTTTCTGGTACATGTCTACATCCATAATTACCATCCCACCCCCTTGTCAGGCTTCATGACCCTTATTTTCTCTCTTTGCAGTGATTCTAGAATGGCTAACTCACTTTCTTTCAAGTTATTTATGAGATGTCCATTTCTGTGTTTCTGCGCGCTCTTAAGGTCTAATTCACATCGTTTCTCATACAAGACAAGTTTGGGGTGGAGGGGGGATTATGGATTGAGCTTATATTCCATAGATTATCACTGACTCTATGCAAGTTGTCATGGTATAAAAGAGAAAAATTCAACTTCCTCAAAAACTATTTCATATGACAGTAGTAGTGAAATCAAGAGATCTACGAAAGTCATGCCTCTAACTAATACATTTGCAAATTCCATGTCAATATTCACATCTCAGTAGTTATACACTTTAAAATCTTTCTCATTGTTAAAAACAATGGTGTAGTCATTATTTATAAGTTCTTGAAACTGAGTTTCTCCCTCTTGGTGAATATAAGGGAGACAAATCTCACTGGGGTGCAAGTCCAATACCCCACTTATGTCCTCCGGTTCTTCCTCTTGGGCCTGGCCCCCTGAAAAACCATCTCTTGGTAACCACTTTGTGCACCCTGCCTTGGCTGAGAGTCATATTTATTTCTAAGTCTCTCAGACCTTCTTGGACCAGCATATTCTGAGTCAAAATTGGGAGGCTCACCGCCACCATCAGAGTCAATATTCAGTGCATACTCAGTGTCTTGTCTTAAATTGTCAAAGGTATTTTTTTTTTGAACAAATTTGAAATTTGTCCTCTTGAACTGAGAACCAGGAGGTTTGGGGTATGCCAACCTGTTAGTGTAGTCATTCAGATCTCTATTTAGTTCATTAGTCTTTCCTTTCTTAAGGTTGTCTATGTAGTGGTCAATACTGTTAAAAATACGTACATATTCATATTTAAAGTTCTCATATGAAACATCATCTCGTATGCTTTTATCAAGTAAAGTCAAGGCATTGCTCAGAGCATTGGTTTTTTTGAATCACATTAATGAAACCACCACCTTCATTCAATTTACATGGAAATATAGCACTCAATCTACTGATTATCTGGATGTTTCTTTATGTAAAGATCATGTTAACAACAGGTATGTGACTAGAATTTTTAGGAAGGAAACCGATTCTAATTCCTTCCTTCATTTCAGTAGCTTACATCCTTTTTACCAAAAGAGGTCGACGTCAAGGGGAAACTGGTTTGAGCAGCCTGGATGACGACCACTTTTGAAGATTTTTTAGATGAGTGTGATTTCTTAAGTTCCATGTTTCTTAGAAGGGCATACCCAGGCCAACTTGTTGATGAATTAATAGAAGAAGTTAACACAAAGAGACTGAATGGCCATTTCAAGCCAATATTGGACAAGCAGCACACAATTTTAGAACTGACTGATTTCCACAGAGAGGTAGGTGTCAGTGAGGCTAACCCCCAGAACATTTGTCCGAGTGGAACAAAAGAGGTTTTATCGGGCTTCTCTAAGGCACTTGTTATTACTTATAGCAAGGAAGCTCATGCCTTAAGATACATCTTTGAGAAAAATTGGCCTATATTGCTAGAAGATTCTTACATGAGACAACACGTGGGAGATAAACCCGTGATTATATATAGGAAAAGGCTTAACCTTAAAGATTTACATAAAATGAAACAAGTAACCGGAATACAAAATAGACAGGGAATGACTAAGTGTGGGGCATGTTCATGGTGTCATAAAGTCCAAGTAGCCAACAGCTTTACAGTGAGAAATACCACATAGTATGTCAACAGTAAATATTCTTGTTCTTCTACAGCAATGGTTTACATGGCATTTTGTACTTCTTGCCCATGCGTCTACGTTGGTAAAATGGAGAGAAAATTCTGGCAGAGGATTTATGAACACGATTATGCTGTCAAGAAACAAAACTTAAATAATGCTTTAGCTAGGCACATTAATTGCAATACTAATTACAAATTCAGTTTTATGGCCATAGATTCAGTGTGTGTACAAGACAGCAGGCCATGGGGGCTCCTTTTAGAAATAAAATAACTAAAGTGGCAAATCCACCTACAGGCAGATAGTTGGCCTGGATTGAATGAGTGGAGCTCCATTGCCCCAGTGTTGAAGCTGAATGCTCTTGAAAGGAAATAAAATTAAGATAGCAACATCTAAATAAATAAAATGTATTGCCTTTTATTCACATTTTGATATATATTTTTTTAACAAACACATATTTTACACATATATATGTATATATATATATATATATATATATATATATATATATATATATATGTTTTATACATTATATATATATATATATATATATATATATATATATATTTTTTTTACATTTTTTACATATTTATTCAATATTTAACTTATTTAATATATATATTTATATGCATTTCTTTTTTACATATAAAAAGAGTGCACATTTGATATTGGTGTAGTGGCCTAATCAATATATTTTTAATCAGTTGTGAAGTCATTCAGAACTATGTATAGTTTGTTTTTATTGAGTATAGAACATATACTTTTTAGAAGTATGTTATTGCAAAAAATTTTCTAGTAGTGGTCTTTTACTGTATATCCATGGTGGTGCTGCGGTAGCGTTGTCGCCTCACAGTAAGATGCTGTCCAGTTCGATTCTCAGCTAGAGCATCTTCAGTGTGGAGACATGTGTGAATGGGCGTACCTTCTTTGAAGGTTGTGCGTGAGAGCTGGCAACTCAACACGTAAAAATCAACTGCCAAGGACTGGAGTTCTGCTGTGGCGACCCCTAACCGGGAAAAGCCGAAAGACACAACAACAAGTGGTCTTTTACTATATATATATATATATATATATATATATATATATATATATATATGTGTATATATATATATATATATATATATATATATATATATATATATATATATATATAAGAATTTAATATGAATTCTATTTACAGTTCACTATTAGCTTGCTAGCAATAGAGTGGCAAGCAGATACTTTTTAGAATATGTGTTTTAGATTCATGAGATGAAGTGTTTAAATTTTATTAATATTCATGAGTTGATTCACCAATCAATGTTACAGGAAGTCTATATAAGAGTGATTTCAAAATTACCAACTATCTGATGAAGTTTAACATATGGTTTAAACGAAAGCACTAACCTGATTTTTTTATTTTCAGCAAATGAAGGATTTATGTGACAATTCAACCTTCTGGGTTTGTTCCTTAACCTAGTTTGCTGCCAGTGGAGTCCGTGAACTGGTTTTGTTTCAGTTCTGAGTTTATATTGTGTTACTTGCCACATTCTGTGTACTCCTCTGATGTGAGGCTAAGATAAAACAGAAAGAACAAATAGAACACAGTAACATACTTAACCTGCTATCAGACATATATAAATGGCATAACTCCTTACTGCTACCTCCAAAACACAGGCACCTTTATACGCATCAGAAGTTTGATTGTAAACAGTGTGAAAAAAATCATCAAGTAATGTATTCCACCTTGTTACTCCTAGACAGTACATTGGATTATATACACTTCTGAGGTTTGAGAGGAAAGTTTAATAAATAATAAGTGCATTACTTCTGCCCCTACACAAGCTATAGTGACAGTCTGTGCTCTCCTCTGAGGTTTGGGGAACAATGACAACACTGACTTCACCCCCACATGAGCTATAGCAACCATCTCTGCACATGGGCAAGCATGGACAGTTTTTGAAAGGGTGGTGTTCAGGACAAAGGCCACCAGTACATCCATTTCAAAATCTACTTATACAGTTTGTGATATGGGACCATTGGGTGCCTGAAGTTGTAAGGGTCTGGCTCTCTTGTGATACATGTTAGGTTATATATGTGCTTAGCAATATCGTGCATGTCCACAGATAAAAGTCGGTGATATTATCCCCCCAACACACACACACACACACACACACACACACACACACACACACACACACACACACACACACACCATATGCTCACATTCAGGCAAAGTGGAGAAATGCCATTTTATCTACGGCATGTCTTTGGAGTGTAAGAGGAAACTAGAGCATATGGATATATCTACACAGATACAGGGAGGGCATATAGTCTCCAAACTGGAAAAGCCAGAGCCAAGAATTCAAATAGAGACAAGTGCTGTGAAATGTTAAACCTCTCACTGTACCAATGTATTAATGAGCAGTTGCTTTCGCACATATTCTGTTTCTGCCAAATCCCGAAACATAGCCACCTACCATATGCATAGCTGATGCTTGTAACGGAAAGTGAAGGAAGTTATGGCCAACTTGAGTCAACCAGTTGCAATTTCACTCTGTCACCCACATTCACACAGACATATACAAACTCACACACATCTACATATGCTACCATACAAATCCACACAGCTATATGCACCTACATGCAAACTCATGCACAGTCACACATGCCCACATACAAATCCACACAGCCACGTGCCCATATACAAATCCACACAGTCACATGTGCCCATATATAAATCCACACAGCCACATGTGCCCAAATGCAAACTCACACAAAGCCACATGTGCCCACATGCAAACTCACACAAAGCCACATGTGCCCACATACAAACTCACATGCAGCCACATGCCCCTACATACAAATTCATACAGTCACATGTGCCCACATACAAACCCACACAGCTGTATTCACAGACACATGCAAACATACACACACACACACACACCCACACACACACACACACACACACACACACACACACACACACACACACACACACAAAACACACCTAGACATAAATAGGCACTCAATTCAGACACAATCAGCAATATTCACAAGCATACAAACAAACAGAAACACAAACCTCATACATTTAAGTTAGAAAAAAACATGCCAGTACATTGGGACTGAGAAGTATGGAAATGCAACAGAAAAGGCTGCAGCAGCAGAGAACCACAGATTTCAATCAGTTGCCCCCAAAATGTGAAAGATTAATATCAAACAAATGGGAAAAATATGGAGCACTTACTAAAAGCCTTGACTAGGAAACTCACATCATGGTTATAACTGTTTCCTTTTCATCCTTGAACAAAGTTATTTTGATTAGTTAATATGTTTCAGTATTGCTAAACATGGATAACTGTTAAAGTATTTCTCAACAATCAATGTGAGATAAGCCACTCCAGCGGCATAGAGGGATAAAGTCCTAACTACAGCCCAGATGACCTGGGTTTGATTGCTAAGGGGAGGAGCAGTGCCTAGAGGGGAATTATCCTTGAACATAGTCGATGAGTGTAGGAGATGGGGAAAGGGAAAGTGAGTAGAGTATATAAAAATAAACCTCCCAGACAGCAACACAGATGGCTGAGCCCCCAGGACAGTCTTACGATTCATGACCAGCTCCAGCAAATAACCAAATAGTCCAGGGGTAGGAGGATGGCTGGTAGACCTGGCATGGACTTGGGGGATTGGGGCCAGGCAGGCACCCTGACATCTGAGGGGAACAAAAAAATAATAAATGTGAGACAGACACTTTCAATAATGAAGAACAGCGTGGGAACATAAAAGTGAAAATGGGGAGCATTCTTCATAATGAGGTGAAGCTCAGCTGTATGCAGAGAATCACTTCTACATGTCTCCCATTCATACCTCTCAACTTTTTTGCTCATGAATTCTGAACAAAGCCAAAAAGAGTCAGGGAACACAGGCCCCACATTAGGGACATCTTTAAGTATTAATTTATTTCACTTAAAACACTAACACGTGTTGACATGCTTTGTAGCAACAAGCACTTTCAGAACAATAAGAAGTATGAAACTTTAATGTCTTGCATTATCGATTTACTTTAATCCTCAGTGAGTTACCTAAAAAAGCAAGACTTTTATAAGGGAAAAGCCAAGAATATTTGGCAAAATCTGTGATATTCTGCAAAATCAGGCACAGCTGAGAGGAAATGCTCACATCTTAACTCTCAGCCTCTTTCCAGAATTAGAAACAAGTCCAGAAATAATCAAGGACATTTTTTAAAAAAAGATATTATTAGAATTATTGAGAAGTTGACAGAATAAGAGAATGTGAATTATCATGATTTTCTGAAATAAAAGAATTCTATAATTCTAATTATCATTATTAGACGTAATCCACCATCCCTTCTTCTAAAATCATCCAGTTCCAGGAGGGATGTTTTTTTTAACTTTACACGCATTAAATGTTAAACTGAAATATTTAATATGATTCTGATAGTACATCTTAATTTAGCCCAGCAATTTATTCCTGTTGTTTTACTAATTTATTTTTGTATTTTGATGCTTTTCTCTCAGGACCTCCACTGAAAAAATGCTTTTGTGCCCACACAATCTTCACTAGTCAACAAATGTAAAATAAATAAATGAATAAGGATAAAGCAAACATTTCAGCTAAAAGCAGGGACATCCCTAAGAGATAACTGACATAGATAAGGCTCTTATTACCTTAACCCAGGGAAAGAATTCTGGACAAAGTCAAATATCGTGGGAAGAAATTTCCAGGGAATTGTTATGGCTAGGCTTGCATAGGCCTTAGGGCCGCTAGCCTAGTACCAACCTATTTACTAAAAATGGGGGACAAAGGCCCCAAATCAGGGACAGATTTTAAATATTCATCTCATAAACATAAAATGTGTGGTTTTCTCTCATATCATTGAGGATTCAAGTCACAAAATAATGACAGATGTAAAAAATTCATATCCATCAGAAAATACATGTTAATGCAAAACCCATTATGCTAGCAACTTTCTATAAGAACCAGACAAAAAATATGAGTTAAAATCTGGGTATTCTGCAAAAATCTGGACAGTTGAGAGGTATGTCATTACTTGAAAAATCCACGAAGGAATAAAACTCATCCAATTCAGCTTTATTGTGCAGAAAACACAGCGGTGCTCCAACACTGACCTAGGTTTCGTCCTAAAGGACTTCTTCAGAGTGTTTGGAACCAACAACATTTATATTAACATGATTAAGTTAATTAAGTTAATTAACCAATGCACTACACACTGATTATAAAGGCACTGCCCATTGTGCACTGCATTTTTACTGCCACTGACATGCCCTCTGGCCTACCTGCTGCTTATGCCTGTCATATTACCTGCTGTCTCATGTTCTCTTGGGGACCATGGACATTGTTTTCCCCCTGTGCATTTGGTTATTGAAGTTGTAGGTATGGCAACACATTCTTCTCTTTGCCCACAGGGAATTTGCAAACAGCCATATTTCTCAGCAGCTGAATGTAATTTCAGCCATCTGTCCCCAGTCAAATGTACCACAGGGGAAATGTCTCACTGCCTAGGTGCCTGAACCCATTTTTGGCAGAGTCATTGATGTGAGATGTGTAGTTTATTGTAGGTAGGATCCTCATTCCACTGTTTTATATCACTCGTCAAGGTATACTAATGTCATGTATCTAATAAGTAGGCATCATTCAGCTTCACTAACTTTCTCAATAGATAGGGTGATATTAGATGTCTTGTGAAGTACAGTCAATGTCCTCCATTACATTAGATAGGGTGATATTATATTTATAGTATATTCTAGGCAGTATCCTTCATTCCATTAGGAAGTGTAACATTAGATGCATAGTTGGCATGATGGTTAAGGTGTTTACCTTGCAGACACAAGGTACAGGATTTGATATCTGCATGGGATAATTGGCTAAACCTAAAGCGGGACAGATTTGTGTCCCAGAGGCTCTCCCATCTGTGGAATAGGCTATATCTTTGTGTTAAGCAGAGTACCTCATTGTCCCTTTTTAAGCGTAACCTGGATGATTGGATGGGAGAAAGAAAATTCACCCCTGGTATCCCATTTGCATCCCTGCTCGACAGAGGCAACAGATGCTAACTTGGGCACAAACCTGGCTAGTCTTGTAAGGGTCCCAGGGCCAATAGCCTAGTAATTTCCTATGATCCTATGATCATATGATAGTGTATTCTAAGCAGTGTACTCCATTCCATTAGATAGGATGATATTAGATGTTCAGTGTGCTGTAGGCAGTGTCCTCCACTCCAACAGATACAGGGATATTAGATATATAGAGTACTCTAGGCGGTTCCATCAGGTAGGGTGAAATTACATGTATGGTGCACTGTAAGCGATGTATTCTATTCCATCAGGTATGGTGATATTATGTGTATAGTGCAGTCTAAGCAGTGTCCTCCATTTCATCTGGTAGGGAGATATTAGGTGCATGGCGCACTCTAGAAAATGTGCTCCATTCCTTCAGGTAGAATGATATTAGGTGTATGTCACATAATATTGTGCCTTGACTCAGGATAACTAATACCATCTAATGCACCATCTCCATTTATATATCTATCAAAGTACAGAGATGGCCAAACCACTGAAAAGCTGCTCAAGTCAAACCTAGATCAGTGAATTCCCAACCTACCATCAAATTAAACTCATGAAAATTAATAATTAATTCAGTAAGTAAGTAAGTAATAAAAAGAACACTGTAAACAGTGTTTTTGAAAAAGTAAGCCTTTTGCACACCCCTTAACTTCCATTAGTTTTATATACATACACATATACATACCATGGCAGGGCTAGCCACCCATCAATGTAAACCTTGGCTTGAGATGATTGTCACTGTTGAAATGACACCCCAACCCTATGTGCAAAATGGGAAAAAGGGGTTGAGGATGGATGGATGGATACATACATATACATGTACATATTTATATACATATTCATATAAGTATATATTGAAACATCTAATACGATGATTATAGCACGTGATCATAATCAGCACTCACTCATTCAAACACAAATGCACACACACACACACACGCACACACACACACACACACACACACACACACACACACACACACACACACACACACACACACTACAAACCACTAAGCCCCACATGCACCTAATCAGACATAACACACTACACCACAAAATATCAGAATGCACATTGCACACACTCATGAGCACACTGTCACATATAAATAACATATTTCTTGCAGGGAACAAGTCCCCTTCTACCCCTAATGTAGAGGTTTTTTAAACTCAGATCCTCAGCTAACTAACTCAATGGTCACACAAACACACAGGAAAGAGCAAATCCTTTTACAGAGTAAAACTGCTACCATACCACAACCACTTGCAACAAACAGCATAGATACCCATGCACAAAGACACTTACTTATGCATGCATCTATTACACACCCTACAACTAGCCAAGCATGCCTAACATCACTTAAATACAAAATACTACAATCCAGTGCATGTAATTACCTCACAGTCATTACCTTTCACATTTATAATCACTTTCACCACGCTGTAAACTATTCTATAAACTAGCAACTCAACAAACTATATAGTACCAGTGTGTTTGCACGAGAGAGTGATTCATGCCTCTGAACTGTCCAGATTTTGGAAGAATGTCCAGATTTCTGACTCAGATTTATGGTTTGTACCTTATAAAATGTGTGGTTTTATTTAAAATCACAGAATTGAAGTCAGTAAGCAGTGATAGACATGTGAGTTTCAAACTTCATATACTTCAGAAAATGCATGTTAATACAAAATCTATATTATTGTAGCAACTACTAAATTTATAAGAGCAATATTTAAAATTGGTCCTTGATTTTGGACCTTTGGCCCTGCATTATTTTGGTTTAGCCCATATTTGTTGAACTTAGAGAATATGGGGTATGGTATAAGTGTGTGTATACGTTTATATCAATACCTCCAAGATCACATAACCATACAGAAAGGGGAACAGTTAATATTACATTAGGAATATTGCTCTCTCCTCCATAATTCCCAGACCTTAGTGTTTCCCTCTGCAAGAAAAGACTTCCTGAATATCCCATTCTGACTCCAACACCAATGAGCTGAGGTGAGCCTGTCATTAGCTAATGTTAGTGATATCACATGTCTAATGCTGAACCCTTAAAATTCAGCACATTCTGCTCATTTCTTGTTTCTTCACTAATAGCATCATAATAATATGTACTTCTGCCACATTATGAAACTTTTGCTGTTTGTCATTTTTAACATAATATCCGTGGAGAAGTCCTCCAAATGTAAAAAGGACATATTTTTTAAATAGTGCTATATTTTACAGGGTTTTACAATGTTTTTTACAATGTTAATAAGTAACAGCTACAGAAGGATACACATTACGTAAATGTGTGATATTGCAGGCCATAAGGTCCAGACAGTTTGTGGTACCTTTGAAATGGAAGAATTACATTCTTGTCCCTTTTGTATGCATATGCTTATTTCAGTTTATAAATGTGTTTGTATGTTGTATATATGTATTTACACACACACACACACACACACACACACACACACACACACACACACACACACATATATATATATATATATATATAATACACAGACACACACACACACATGCACACACACGCACACACATATATGTATATATATATATATATATATATATATATATATATATATATATATATATATATATATATATATGTAGGTGTAGCTAGGGCAAGGCAAGAAGGGTAATCACCCTGGGTGCAAAGTGTCAGGAGGGCATGAATGGCCATCAATCATCATGTCTTTTTTTTTTCACTTGGCGATGGCTTATGGCATCAGCACAGGGTTGTACAATGTTTTTTACAATGTTAATAAGTAACAGCTACAGAAAGATACATATATATATATATATATATATATATATATATATATATATATATATATATATATATGTTGCTGTTGTTGTGTCTTTCGGCTTTTCCCAGTTAGGGGTCGCCACAGCGGAACTCCGGTCCGCTAATGATTGGCAGTAGATTTTTATGTGCCGAGTTGCCGGCCCTACGCCCATTCATGTAAGTCTCCACACAGAAGACGCTCTAGCTGAGAATCGAACAGGACAACGTCTTACTGTGAGGCGACAACACTACAGCAGCACCACCACCGCAGTATATATATATATATATATATATATATATATATATATATATATATATATAAAAGTGTAGCTAGGGCAGGGCAAAAAGGGTAATCACCCTGGGTGCAAAGTGTCAGGAGGGCATGAATGGCCATCAATCATCATGTCTTTTTTTTTTTTTTCACTTGGCGATGGCTTATGGCATCAGCACAGGGTACTGATTAAGCCAGTTATGCCTCTGTATTCATATATATATATATATATATATATATATATATATATGGTTTACTATTGAATGTGCGAATGCACTTCGTTCGAACGGCGACCTCATCGATGTGTTTGCGCGAACCGAAACTGCGAAAACTGTTTGCTAGCAAACCGAAACCGTGAAAACTTAGACGATCGACATTACCGGCCGCGCAACACCTCCACACCCATGCTACCATGGGTCGGATAGGGGCGAGGTTTTGCCGTTCGCACATCTGGTAGTCGGTGTAGTGGCGATCGCAGTTCCGCGTTCGTGCAAGACGAGTCGCACATGTTGGGATCGACATTTCAATAGTAAACCTATATATATATATATATATATATATATATATATATAAAATCAATGATAGATAGATAGATAGATAGGAGTCTATTATTTTTAGTAAACAACACAAACAGTAGAATCACAGCTGGTCAAAACTAAGTAGAAATTAAATTTGGTAGAAAATTGGCTTAGCAGAATCACATTCATTCCAAAGCTAAACCAAATAATTTAATTCTACAACAGATTAACTGAACAAATTCCCAAATCACACAAGTTTTTTGTGTGGGGTGTAAGACACCCTGCACCCCCCTGATGTGGGAGGCATGACCCCTCCCCCATTCACCCCAAACGTGTTTTATTTTATTTTATTTATTTTATTTTACATTTGTTTACTGGGATAGTCCGACTGGACACAGGTCCATTTACAGCAGAGGCCCGGGGAGAAATGCTCCACAATTAGATTAACATCAACATGGTAATACAAACAATAATATAACAGTGATAATTGAGGTAAGTACAGACAGAAGTCTCATACAATCCAGTCTAAACAATAAACAAAACATCAGCAGTAAGTGAGTAAATTTAGAATGATAGAGAGCCTCATACATCAAAGCTTTAACACAGGATTAGTGAGACAGGATAAATTAATTAAAAATAATCATATGATTAGACATGACGTATTATACAATTTCAAGTTGACAGTAAGATACCTAACTGTAGCATAAATACAGTAGAGATAGTAGGAAGGAAGGTGTAAAGTGTGCTGTGATTGTGAGATTCATGTGATGCATGGACATAGCCATGTATTCATAAGATGTGATTTGAGAGCATTTTTGAAATGTGTGATAGTGGGGGCAGAGGTCAGAGAAGGGGGGAGGTTATTCCGGGATCTAGCTATGGCATGAGAAAAAAGAGCTTTCAGTTGTTGTTAACTTTAGAGATGCAGAGGAAGGATTTCTCAGTAGATCGGAGGGGGCAATTAGTTCTGTATGGAGAAAGTAACTGGTTTAGTGCTGTTTTTTTCAGGATGCCTAACAATATTAAAGGCAATGACTAGCTGGTGGTAATTGAGTAGCTGGGAAGTTATAACCATTGTAGTTCCCTTAGAAATTGACAGTTATGGGTTCTGGAGTTGTTAGCAAACTTGGCAATTTTATTGTAACATGATTCAAGTCTGGTGAGATCAAGTTTTCTGACCTGGGTAAGAATTGGCGCGGCATACATTAGAGCAGAGAGTAGATGGGTTGGGCTAGAGTGATCCGTGCCCATTCTGAGAGGAATTGTTTATGCCTATATAGGGTTCCCATTTTTTATGGACCTTTTTTTATGGTTTGTGAGATATGGACATTGAAGAGTAGGTCATTGTCAATTTCTACACCGAGGAGTTTGGTATGGTCAGAGGTAGATATGATGGTACCATTTTTGGAAGAGATTGAAAAGGATAGGGAGGTAGGTATAGATTTGTTAGGGGTGAAAAGCAGCAATTTTGTCTTAATGGGGTTTAGGATTAGTTGAATATCAGTAATCCAACTTTCTAAAGAACTGAAGGATTCTTGTGTGATTTGTTGGAAAGTGATGGAGGAGAGCAGATAAGAGTTGAATCGTCAGCATACTGTATAAGGAAGGCATGCTGGGTGGAGGTGTGTAGACTGTTGGTAAATATAGAGAAGAGTAGTGGGCCTAAAATTGAGCCTTGTGGTACGCCTATTGTAGTTGGGAGTAAAGGAGATTGTATGCCTTGCCATTGAACTGATTGCTGTCTATGTGACAGATAGCTTTTAAACCAGGCAATAGTGGAAGGGGCAAAGTATAGGAAGGCCAGGGAGCCTAGAAGTTTGGAGTGTGAGACCATATCAAATGCTTTTGAGAGATCTAAAAATTTTGGGGAAACAAAATTATTGTTATTTCTGTGAAGGCTGACCTGGTTGGTAAAAGAGAGGAGAGCAATTGTCCTATGATTTTGCCAGAAGCCATGTTGTGTGGAGGAGAGAAGAGTGTGTGTGTTTAGGAATTTCATGACTTGAGAGTGAATACATTTCTAAACAGTTTAGATAAGGGGGATAGAATGGCAATAGAACAGTAGTTTGAGAATTCATAAGAATTGCCACCTTTATGAAGTGGTATAATATATGAAACTTTCCAGAGTTGGGGGGTGTAGGTTTCCTGTATGGAGTGGTTGATGAAGATAGAAACTGGGTAAGATAGGGATTCAGCATCAATTTTTAGGAAGTTGGCTGGTAGACTGTCAGCTGCAAGGGTGGTTGGCTTTAGTTTTAGAAGCAGTTTTTTAATAGTGGAAGTGGGAACTGGTGAGAGAGCAAAGGAGGGATATTGTTGGTGCATATGTGTATGGTTGTTATTAGACAGCTGGGAGGATAGAGTTAGGATGGATTCTATAAAATAATGATTAAACTGGGATGCTATGTCTTTGGTATTGTTGTCTAAGGAGGGGGCTGGAGTGATAATTTTTCCTGGTTTTAGAAGGGAGTTTATAGCATGCCAAAACCTTTAGGGGTCTTTTGAGTGTTTGTTTTGGACCTCGAGGAAATAGTTCTTTTTGTCTAGTGTTGTTTGTTTCTTGGTCTGATTTCTAAGTTCTTCGAAATTTTGTTTGGCTATGCTAGTGTTATCCCTTTTCCAGATTTTCCAAGCTTTATCTCTAGACTTTAGTAAGGCTCTTGTGTCCCTACTCAGCCATGGCGCATAGTTTGCCTTGACTCTGATTTTTCTAATGGGTGCAACTTTGTTGAGGAAATTTAAGAGAGTAGTATTAAAGTACTCGATGGCTTGGTCTAAACCTATCCTTAGTAGTGGTTTCCATTTAGTTTGTTTTAGAGTAGAGTTTTGCTCCTGTATGTTTAGTTTACGGTCATTTCTAACTTGTCTAAAGGTTATGGCCTTGGGCATGTTGGTGCGTTTGCGTACGAGAAAAGTGGGGAGATGGTCACTGAGACCATCTGGTAGACAACCTGTCTGGTATTTTAGTTTGGGACAATTGACTAGTATCCAATCTAGAATTAATTGTTTATGGGGGGTTTTATCAACTGTAGTAGGATTTTGAATGAGTTGTGAAAAACCAAAGAGATTAATATGATTAGTGGGGTTGTTAGAATTACAGGCTACCCAGTCGGTGTTTAGATCACCTAGTAAAATAGTTTCTTGTTGCAGATTCTCCGAGGTTCACTGTAATATTTCCTCAATACTAGGGGAGTTGTTTCCTGGGGGAATATAACAGCAAATAATATTAATTTTTTTTGTTATCGTTTAAGTATAGAATTGTACCTAAGATTTCAGCATTTTGAAACTTGAGAAGTGGGATTTGTAGAGGTTTCATTTTGAGGTTATTTTTAAAGAAAATTGCAATTCTGCTTCCCTTCTTCCCTACTTTATCTAGTCTTAAGATATTGTATCCTGGTGGGAGGATTTCTTCATTTTGGATGTTGGGTTTTAGCGAGGCCTCAGTGATTCTTAGTATGTCTGGGGAGTAGTGGGTTATAAATGCATGTAGAGAATTAGCAAGTCAGAGTTTTGTTTGAGGGTGGGGTAGTAAGTGGACCTGGGTTTGGGTGTATGTCACCTAATATAAGTAGGTGCTTTGTGATCAATATTATGTGTTTAACTGTAAGTGGTATTTCTAAGTTGGATCTGAATGATATTTTAGTAGTATAAGATGTAGTTATGTGGATTTTAAGTATGTGTAGTACTGAGCTGTCTCTAAATAGTGTGGGACTGATAGGAAAGTTTATGTGTGAGTTTGTCTTTATGGAACTATGTGTAGTATGGAATAAAGTGTTTTCCAGTGGAGTGTTTGGGTGCATACAAGTGATGTTTGTTAGCTATGTAAAGGTTAGAAAGAGAAATCCTAAGGTGATTTGTGTTTTTTGTGGGAGTAGTAGTTTGGTGTAAGCATTGCTATCATTTATAGGTCAAGGCAGATGTGAAAGCATGGTTAGTTGCTGCTTTGTGATTGTTTAAGGCAAGGAGCTAGATAGTGGGTGTGGATTGTTTTAAGGAGTAGAGGTAACTGATGGGTGTAAAGTGTGGTCAGGTGATGAGCGATTAGAATAAAAGTAGGAGTAGTGGGAGTGGGTGAGAATTGGGGGTAGGGTAGGGGAGCGGTGTAAGCTATAGGCAAACGGAGTGGGGCTAACCAGACCGTGAGAGTGCGGAGCCAGTCTGTATGCAGGGTCTGAGCAGAACAGTGAAAACGAGAAATGAATGGGTGTAAGTATATCACAAGTTCCCTACCAAATTCTCTTATAGCTTTAATTTGTATCTTTTTTTCTTTTGTTTGTCTTTTAGCGTAGAAGTATAGTTAATGAGATTAGATAATTATATTTTATATATATATATATATATATATATATATATATATATATATATATGTGTGTATATATATATATATATATATATATATATATATATATATATATATATATATATGGATCTACTACTTTTGATCGACAGCACATTTGATCGAAACTCATTTGATCGACAGCATATTTGATCAAAAACCAGTATTCATGGCAATTAACAGGGATTTGTCCCCCTCCCCAAAGTCGTGCGACCCTGGAGTTGATATATAAAGGTAGGGGGGTGTGTAGGGAGCACAGCCCCCCACATTGTGGGGTGTGTGGAGTGAATTCCCCCACCTAATTTCCTTTAAAAGAAGAAAATAAAAGAAAATGTATATATTGTAAACAAAAATAGGGTCTCTCTCTCTCTCTCTCTCTCTCTCTCTCTCGACACCTGCCCAAACCCCTGAATTCTGCTTATGATGATTCTTCCTTCCATTCTATTTCTTGTCTGCATCCCAA
This sequence comes from Protopterus annectens, assembly GCF_019279795.1. Taxonomy (NCBI): domain Eukaryota; kingdom Metazoa; phylum Chordata; order Ceratodontiformes; family Protopteridae; genus Protopterus; species Protopterus annectens. The sequence goes on from NC_056749.1 coordinate 380,325,392, forward strand.
TTCCCCTTAATCACTACCCATTTTCCATTGTCTTCCTCAGCTCCTGGTGTCCTCCACCATTTCTTTTTTCCTCCATCAAATGTTCCCTGACATCTGATTATTACTGTTTGCCCACATGACCCACATCATCTTCTTAAGGCTGTAAGCCTTGTTTATGACAGAAGTATTACAAGTGTGGGAAATGTTTTATGTTACATATAAAGGTAATAAATGGTGATGGATATTAATAATAACCGTGACAGTGGTCAGAACAAATTTGTTAAATAAAAGAGTAAATCATTCCATCATGACAATGACCTCCTTCACTTTTCATGTCAACAGAAATAAAACTAGGCAACAGTGAAAGACTCAGAAGCCCTGGGGAGACAAGGGCCTGTTTGACATAGCTAGAGAAATGCTGCTCTTAATTTTTTGAAATGGAAAAAATGGAAAACTTGTATATGGATAGATAGATAGATAGATAGATAGATAGATAGATAGATAGATAGATAGATAGATAAATAGACAGACAGACAGAGATAGACATAGATACAGATAGCTTGGCTTTGTTAATAGAAGTCCTTGCTTATTCAAACTGGTACACTTCTTCAAGAGAGTCACCAAGGTTATGGATGAGGAGAAAATGGTGCATACTGCCTAGCTTGACATGGCCAAGGCATTTGATACAATACACCAATTCTCAGAACAAGGCATAAATCCCTACATAATTCACTGGATTGCTGGCTGGCTCACAGATAGGACCCAAGAAGTCAGAATCAGTAAGACCACCTCCACTAGGATACCAGTCACCAGCAGAATCCCCCAGGGCTCCATGATGGGCCTGCTCATATTTGTTATATACTTCTTGGAAGTCAAGGCTAATGCACCAACCTCTGACCAAGTTAGCAGATGACTGTAAATTGAGAGCTATCATAGATTTCCCACATGACACCAGCATCCAAAAAGAGTATCTAACATAAACAAATGACTGGTGCCAAAGACAATGATTAAAACTCAACATGAAGAAATGCTTTATAGTGCCCTTTGGGAAATCATCCAACAAACTAATTACTTCATTGATAAAACACCTCTAAGAGTTGATCCGGTAGTCAGTGATCTGGGGAACATATTTAGACAGTAATCTGATCTCTGACTAATGTGTAGCCAAGATAGTAAGAAAATCATTCTACATCACCCAACTCATAAGGAAGGGTATGACATCCAGCCCTTAACAGACCCATCACTGAGTACAGTGCCCCATTTGGCATGTGCTGAACCAGGCACTTGCAACAGCTGGAATGCCCTTAAAGATTCCTCACCAGCAGAATCCAGGGTATAAATACCCTGTCCTATACAGATCACCTTAAGGTCATACTTCTATACTCAGTCTCCTACAGGTTACTGAGAGGTGATCTGTGCCTGGCATATTAGGCATCCTCAGATCCAGCTCTGCTAAATCTCTTGCACATCTGCAAAACAAACAGCAACAGAAACACTAGATCCAAGGACATGAACTTTGCCTGTGACATAAACAGAACATGCTGGAGAGACCAATATGTGTCTCAAAGGATCTCTGCACAATGGAATAAGCTCTCCATTCGCATGAAGCAGAGTCCATCCCTGACCCTACTCAAATAAAACTTTGATCATTGGATGGGAAATCACAAATTCACCCTTGGTCTAGCTCCCATGTCTGTGATGGACAGAGGCTGACAGTAACTAACACACCCCTCTCCCACATAACCCTTAGCTGCCTCCTTACTAACATACCCCGCCATATAGGCATCTAAGGAACTTGGGAACAAAACTAGGTTGGGTTGCATGACTAGGCTTTTGAAGACCCTAGCAGTCATTAGCCTAGTATAAACCTATGAACCTATATATATATATATATATATATATATATATATATATATATATATATAAATTCACTTCATAATCTCGAAATACAAACCATCAAATTTCAGTATCTCAAAACTATGAAACCGAATCCACATAACACCGAAACTACAAAACCCCAAGCCCAAAACCGCAAAATTCAAAACACCGAACAAACCGCATACACTACACCATACATACACCACAATACCCACATCACAACATAAGCAAAGAAAAACTACACACATACACGACTCATGCACACATAAACAGGGAGGCAAGCCCCCCTGCACCACCCATGTGGGGGGCTGCGCCCACCACACACCCCCTACTTATATATACTAACTCTGAGATCTCACAAACAGAAAACAAAAGCAAACTCACATACGCACATTCTCCAGTCCCTCGCACACACATCAAACATATCAGCACACTCAAACACACTCTAACCCCCACTCAAATCCCTTACAAAACACTCACTTACCTGACAAAACACCTAGATCCATACACGGCACCACGCACCATAAACACACAATCCTGGACATCACGTAGTGTAAGGCCATAACCGCGAATTCGAGATATTCGAATTTGTGATTATGAACTTTTGCTATTTTAAACATTCGGGTTTATAGTCTCGAGATACTGAAATTCGACATTTCAGTATTTCGAGATTATAAACGGCTTATATATATATATATATATATATATATATATATATATATATATATATATATATATATATATATGGGTTCAGGGGGTTCAGGCACCTAGGCAGCGAGACATTTCCCCTGTGGTACATTTGACTGGGGACAGATGGCTGAAATTACATTCAGCTGCTGAGAAATATGGCTGTTTGCAAGTTCCCTGTGGGCAAAGAGAAGAATGTGTTGCCATACCTACAACTTCAATAACCAAATGCACAGGGGGAAAACAATGTCCATGGTCCCCAAGAGAACATGAGACAGCAGGTAATATGACAGGCATAAGCAGCAGGTAGGCCAGAGGGCATGTCAGTGGCAGTAAAAATGCAGTGCACAATGGGCAGTGCCTTTATAATCAGTGTGTGTGGACCACTACCCTCGTCACAGTGTCTAGGGAACATTACCTAAAATGCATACTGGAGCATAAATGGGACTACAGAACCAGGCAGGATTTTCTGCACCCTGTAGCACACTTCTACATGACTTAGTCACACAAGTATGTACTGTACACTAAGCACAACAATCATTACTTCGTCTGCCTCCATGCATTTGGTTATTAAAGTTGTGGGCATGGCAGTATGTGCTTCTCTTTGCCCACAGGGAATTTACAAACAGCCATATTTCTCTGCAGCTGAATATCACTTCAGCCATGTGGCCCCAGCCAAAATGTACCACAGGGAAATGTCTCGCTGCCTAGCTGCCTGAACCCGCCAAAAACACAACTTATTGGAATAAGGGAACATCGTATGGAATGCGGGAATCATTTAACATTACTGACTAACTAGTGGAATATTATACTGGAATAGGATCCATGGTACCTACTCCCGGAGTGAGCAAAATCAAGTTCTTACTCTCTCTGTCTCTCTCTCTCTCTCTCTCTCTCTCTCTCTCTCTCTCTCACACACACACACACACACACACACAGACACACAAAATGACAATATGACAATTTTCAGGCAGGTACATATGCAAACGCGCACATCATTTTATTTGCGTGCTTGTTCTTGCTTTCCTCTTCTGCCTGCCCCTTCATTGGTACTAAATGCCTAACACAACACTTCATTCTGTTCTTTTGCAGCATCTTCTTGCCTTTCTTTCTGCCTATACCTACAGGTAATCTAATAAACTTCCACACATTTTTTATTCTTCTGCAGCTCTTTAGCATTTGTCTTCCATTTGTGTCTTTTATTTATTTTTCGTTATCTGGGGTAGAACACTGATCCCAGTGGACCATTTTTCAGTCTCAGCCTGGTATAGTACAATTGGCAAAGGCTAATAAATATGACATTTTCAAATGGAAGCATGCATGTCAATAAAGAAGCATGTTTCACAAGCACAAAATCTGAGCTATCATAAAAGAGCAAGCATAATTAAAAAAAGAACAACACTATCAGCATTTAAACTGTGAGACAAGTAATGTAACTGGATCAAATGCAGGATTCCCACTAACTATTCACTATAAGCAATATATACAATGAGTAAAGGGGAAGATGATGAGAAAGGGGTATGGGGAAGACTTCACTGGTCTGGTGACAGTATAATATGAAGAAAATAATAGGTCAGAGGGAAGGGAATTGGGTGTAAGTTATGCCACTTATTGTATACAGTGGCGTCTGGTGACTTCAAATCAAAGGGGGGCTGGAGGAGACAGCTGAATGGGTGTGGTCAATGGGTAGGGGGTGTGGCCAACTAGAAAGGGGAGGAGCTATGCTCAAAACCACAAAAACTAACTTTAATTAAATACGCTGCCCTGGTTGGCAAACCATCATTATGAGAGTCCAATCAGGACAAAAATAAGTGCAGAAGAATAAAAATATTTCAATGCATTGGCTGCATGACAGCTTACTTAATATCTAGATGGAAACAAAAGGTTGTGAGGCATGAAAAAATAAATTACTTTTTAAATACATTACTGGAATGCCAGTCAAAATCAAGTATAAGAAAAACCAGAAGCACTCAACTCAAACCACTTCTCCTTGCACTGCAGTTCTAATTATAATTTATATTCAGCTTTATTAAAGTACCAAGTAACATGCTGAAAGTAGAAATCTCTGTGATGCCCCCACTTGTAAAAATGTTTCTTATCCAAAAAAGACCTGCTGCCTGACAACTATCTACTTGTTTCATGGGGAAAACATGAAAGTAAAAAATGAAAAGCAAACAAGAAACACGCTCAAGATACATTGATTAAAGGATTACTGTACAGGTTATGGACCACACATGATTGGCATTCTGTTTAGTTTACGAGTAAAGTCTGTAGAGATGACTGGAAGTCTCCAACAAGTGTAATGAGCTTTTTAAAATAATGGAATCCTGTCCTTTAATACCCAAGGCTTATACATTATCTAGTCAAGTATTCTCTGCATGGCAACAACAGAAAGGCTTTCAATGTTGGCAATTCTTTAACATTATGCTTATTAAAGCTTACTTGCATCTTACGATCTCAGACAAGCTTACCTTATGGTCATTAAAGCATTGCTACTTAAACACAGAGCAACAGGCACTTTCTGAGTAATAAGCATAAATCTGAGTAATAAGCATAAATCAACAGTACAAAAATATGACAAAAACCAGACCGTTCTGCAAAATCAAGGACAGACGAAAAGCCACTGTAGTACTTGTGTCTGTCTACCTTGGATGGGGGGACACACTGCACATTTACACTGCATAACTACTCCTTGCCTTGCTTGGACACATCCAGAGTCACTACATGGGGGAGTGGGGTGCAACAAGTATGTCACAATTTGAAATGTCTCTGGCTGACTGGGCCCTGACACATTTGTCATACCTCTCAACCTCAGAGCAAGAAATCTGGACAAAGCCATACACAGAAGTGGGACAAAGGCCCAAAAATAAGGACAAATTTTAAATATTGCTCTATTAAACTGAAAGATAATAGAATAGGTCTTGCATTAGTATGAATTTTCTGAAGGGTATAAAATCTGAAACTCAAATGTCTGTCATTATTTTCTAACTTCAGTCTTTAGTGAATTGTCACTAATTTGCCAAAAAACACAATTTTATGAAAAATGGACCAAAAATGTGATGCAAAAATATAAAATAGCCACACAATACAGCTGGGAAGCTGTCAAAGAAGGGACACTTTAATATTAGTACTGCTAACTTGAGCAGCTGACAAAATAAAAGAATCTACATGCATTTCAAGTAATCTATAACTTTGATTATTACAGTTATTTCTTAATTGTAAACCCTCCATGCTTTCTTCCAAAATTGCTATTTTACGGAGGGATTATTAGGGGGAAGAGCAACATTTTGAGCCAAAATCGGGGACAGTTGAGAGGTTGGCTATTCCTAATTCTATAAAGCAATTTATTTGCATGTACCTCTCAACCTGTTAATGCAGTAAATCTGAACAAGGCCAAATATATTGGGGGAACATATAAACAGTACTAAAAATTGCTCTTGTATAAATTGAGACAGTTGATAGAATAACAGTTCTTACTTTGGCATACATTTTTCTGAAGGTTATGAAGTCTGAAACTCTGTGTATCATTTAGTGACTTAATTCCTAAATGATTTGCCAGAAAACTACAAATTTTATGAAGAACAAACCAAAAATAAGAAGCAAAAATCTATTCATTCTTTGAAAATCTGTACAGTTGGGAGGTATAGTTTAGCTGGGCCTGTCTGAGTTTAATGCCCTTCCCCCCTGACAAAATCATGGTTGAATGGAGCCTCTGCAGCCATTCCAATGAACCATTACTTGGCTATTTCACTCTATTTACCATAAACACTAATGTGCATACTGCTTTACTTCTATGAGGAGTTGGACTTCATTTGAAAGTTTTATTTTGTATTTTACAGCACAAACACTAAGTCATCTGCTAAACAAAGCAATGTAGTCTCACAATGAAAACTTAGCATTAAAACTTCTCTGCCCTTGAAACTCACATTCATTGAAACAGCATTGAAACCCACATTCAAAGAAAATACATTTTGCCAGTGGCAGATAAACATTAATTTTGGGCTGTTTTCAAATCATAGGCCCCTTACATATGAAACATACATGTGCTCTTTGATACACCTTCCTCATTGTACTAAATTATATTCCTTGTACAATACAGTACAGTTGTTAGAGGGCATTTTAAATTTGTTTTGAACATTTTTCCAGTAAGCAATGAAACAAAATGCATGCACCCATAATGGCAAAACTGCCCAGTTCAGAACATTTATCACAAATGTCTACTCAGCCTTCCACAGTCCACCATTATCAGTAAATATGCACAATTATACAGTCCACCATTATCAGTAAATATGCACAATTCTACAGTCCATTATCAGTAAATATGCACAATCTCTGAAGAAGTAAAAGTCATCTAAATAATTCCACATTAAAGAAATCTGTAACTAATGAAGAGGTTGCTGCTAGCAAACACCTTTATATTTCATGGTTTCATCGAAAAATAAAGCGTCTGTTGCCTCTCAGGAATAAATTGCCTATATTACATTAAAAAATGATAAGCTAGTAATATTGCAAGAGGAAATGGATGGCAAACTAATAACAGACTCATAGTTAGTATCTTCACCAAGGAGAACATTCTCAGTACGGCAGCATCCACCCCTTGTGGGAGTAGAACCCACAGCCTTCTGCATCAAAAGCAAGTACACAACCTGTTGTGCTATTAACAATGCAAACCAACTTCACTTAAGCAACACTAAACTTCTGTTCCCCTGCAGCTCTCAGCTCCTTGTAAAATCTACTCAATACTCAACTGCATCTCAACTTCGCAGCACAAGAAAACTGGAAAAAGCCAAAATGTATTTGGGGGGGGGGGGTCAAAAACCAGGGTCACATTAAACATTGCTTGTATAATTTTGGAAAGTTGCTAGAATAAAATGCTCTGTTACCACCATACATTTTACTGCCAAGGTCCCTGTGCAAAACAGTCAGAGCAACATATCACTACGCCAAATCAGCTGCTTTGTGAAAGAGAAATGCTGCGTTACCACCATACATTTTACTGCCAAGGTCCCTGTGCAAAACAGTCAGATCAACATACCACTACACCAAATCAGCTGCTTTGTAAAAGAGAGGAAGACTGAAACTTAAATGGCTATCATTTAGTGAATTCAGTTCTCACCATAGCTGTCAACCTCTTAGTGCAAAACACCTGGACAAACCCAGTAATGAGGGAATACAGCCCTCAAACATATTCAGTGAATTCAGTTCTTGTCATAGCTGTCAACCTCAGCACAAAAAACCTGGACAAAGCCAATAATGGGGGAATACAGTCCCAAAAATAGGGACAAATTTCAAATATTCATCTTATAAACTTAGTAACACAACCGTAACACAACCTTTTATTCTAGCAATTTTCTATGTATTTTCTGAAGAACATGAAGTCTGAAATTCAAATGCCTGTCAATTTTACTGCTGACAGAACAAAAACAATTTTCAGGAGAGACCCAGGGAGAAATGCTGCAGACACATCTTTGTAAAATGACAGGGCACCAGAGCAAATCCACACAAACACAGGGAGGAGATGCAGACTCCACACAGAAGGCACCCCAGCCAAGAATCAAACCAGAAAACCTATAGCTGTGAGGCAACAATACTACCACTACACCATCAAATATGCAAGGAATTAAACATTCAGAAACCTGAAGTCTGAAATTCAAATGCCTGTCAATTTTATTTAACATTTGTTAATCAGGACAGTCTGACTTGGAACCAAAAAAAAAAATCAGCAAAGGCCCAGGAAGAAATAATGCAGACATGTCTTTGTAAAATGGGAGGACACAAAAGCAAACCCACACAAACACAGGGAGAAGATACAAACCCCACAAAGAAGGCACCCCAGCCAAGAATCAAACTTGAGAACCTGCAGCTGTGAGGCAACAGTGCTACCACTGCACCATCAAATATCAAGCATTGCAACATTTACAAACCACAGATATTATGAGGAATAGAGCAGATCAAATATGAGGCAAAAATCTGCAATTTTTTTTACAAATGGTGGTGGGTAGGGAATTCAGGTCTTCAACATCTGCATACAAGGTACAGGGTTCAAGCCTGAGGTATTCCCTACCACACCACCATGAGTCTAATCTAACCACCAGTATATTGCACCTGGGGCATTTTCACAGATGAGGAAGAACTACATATTCTAATATATATATATATATATATATATATAATATTATATTTTATATATAATATATTATAATTAATATTATATATCTATAATATGCATATATGCCCTTTGGTTTGGAGGCAGAAATATGTAAAGCTATGCTATACTGCAAAAATATTTTGATATTGCATTGAGCTTATGGCTATAAGGAATTTTATTATTTTTTTTTATTTCAAAAATGTTTATTAAAAGTTCAAGTTGATGTCAATAAAAGAAAAAAAACACCTCTTTAACCAACATCCAGTTATTAAACAGCAAAATTATTCAGACCAGTCTTAAATCCACATATATTCTAAAAGATAAAATAAAATAAAATATTTTCCATATAATCAGGCTTTACTATATCATAAAATACAAACATTTACAATCAAAACAAGAAGTCTCCATAAATTCCACGCAACTGAATTTAGCCCGTTAATTATAACCAGACTGAGTCACTGCTTTACTTTTTTATTTCAAAGATCCCACCAGTGATCCTCCATTTTCATAGTTGTTGATTTAAAGAAAGAAAGAGCGAGCTCTGATGGATGAAAGTAGCACCTGCTTAGCTCAAGATGACTTTCATAAGAAGTGTCTGGAACTAATCTGGTCATCATATAAATAATATTGCATATTTTGCATAATACACAATAGCTTGTCACCCTCAGTACAGCTTGCACAGGATTTCTTTCCACTTTATGCAACTATGCTTTTAAGAAGACAGAACTGTCAGCAATGCTGGCTTAGTACCTTGCCTGGGAGTGCACTGTCATGATGGGAGTCAGATATAAATAACCTATACTGCCTGTTGTTACCAAGTACAAATACAAACAGGACCAGAAATAGGAGGCTAGTCTTTGTATCTACACTCCGTCTCAACTTAACCCCCAGGCAAAGAACAATGGATACTTTGAGTAGCTTTCAGGGAGTAGGAACCACCAATGCCAGAGTGTTGATTGTGTAACATTGCTTATTATTGGGATGACCTGGAAGTGACTTCTATAGCTTTCAACCTATGGAGTCAGATATTAACAAATTAAAGGACTAAGAGAGAAGTGTGACTATTAAAGCTAATAGTTGTATTGGTGATAATGAATGAATAAATTGTTTCTTCTGAGGAACCTTTACTGGTGGGGGGTCTGTTGTTCCTCTCAGGTGTACACTAGCCTTATTACAAAATGCTTACTATTTATCTAGGTGCTAAGGTGATGATATCAATCTTTAGAGTGCTGAGTATGAGAAGTGTACAGACTGATGGTTGTATGTGGCAGAGCAGAGAAAGTATAATCTTACATGGATGGTGGGGTGGTGACACATTGCTCCTTATATTACTATCATTCAAATGGATTCGCACACACACACACACACACAAACACACACACACGGACACAAGCACGCATGCACGCACACGCTCACCATGCACACACACACACACACACACACACACACACACACACACACACACCACTTACCTGTAGCCCATCTCCGAAAATCCTGTCCATAACTCCAACACCTCCGAAATCCTGTCCGTAAACTACCACCGCACATCCAATCCCTATCCAAAACCCGCACAAATCTGACCCTGCCCGCCCGTCGCGAGATCTTCACCCGACGAGACTGCAGCAAACTCCAGTCCAGACCCTGCGAGATCCTACATTCCTGACTGCTGATGTTGCAGTCCGACCCCGACGCATTTTCCCAGCGAGTTCCCAGGACAGTCTATGCAGTTTAAATCTGCATAGACTTCTGGGAGCTCTGTTGTCCATGTTTCTCAGTCAGGACTGCTGCTGAGACAATCTGTGCATGCTCCAGACTGTCTCAGCAGCAGTCCGGACTAGTGTGCATGCATGAAGTCTGCAAATTTAAAAATTTTTTTTTTACTATTTATTTCTTTCTATTTCTTTTTATTTTTGTATTTTAAAGATGAGGGGGCTGCAGTCCGGCAGTCCAAAAGCACGGGCCACCCCTGATTGTATAGCACTTGCTGAATGATTCATGTTTCAAATATATATTTTTTTTAAGTTGGCAGTGGAAGGCTTGGTAAGAAGGGAGTCATCATATCTTTAGTGGAAAGTACTGCTAAATGTGGGGGGCTACTTTTGAGAAACTATTAGTACTGTGGTCTATTTCCTGGGGGTGGGAGTAAGGAGGGCTGTATGTGGAATTTTCATTCTTGGTTATAGGTAGAATATATTTTAGTTAATCTGCAGGCAAAGAAAAGGAATGTCTATAGATTTATGAGTTTATAGGTGAAGGAAAGTTAGAGTAGAGTGTAGCTTTATTTTATTGAAATATATTTTATCTTCTGAAGGGCATTGCATTAATGTTCTCATTTGGGGGCCAGAGAGATGAATCTACAATTTATCATTAGCTGTCATTTGGAGGAAGGTTAGCTTTTTCTTGGAAGCACTAGCTACAACTGGGGGGGGGGGCATAGTCTAGTTATGTCATTGGAATCCCTTTGTTTATGGCTACACTAGTAATAGGGAAAATGAAACGAGAATTTTTGTATCACAAAAGTGGAGAGTGAATTTTTGATTTGGTGGTAGAGATGTGGTGTTGAAAGTTCACATTTTGGTCAAGCCAGATACCTAGATATTTGAAGTGAATGGTAATCTCTGAAGGTAGTTGATTGATAAACTGAATTTTATATTCAGTGGAGAAATGGAATGAGGATTTTTATCAAGTGCAAACTGTCAGATCTTATACAGTGTCATAGTAGAATGAGGATTTTAATCAGGTGCAAACTGTCAGATCTTATACAGTGTCATATTGTATAGGTGCAGTACGATATGTTGTAGTTTGGAACTGTTTGTCTGAAGCATGACTGTAATGAAGTAAATGAACAAACATATCTCCAATATCATAAATTAGTTTAGCTAACTATTTTATCACCCATAACTGACCATGGAGGTGAGACAAAAAGCAATGTGCTTTTCTTGCTTGGGGTTAGGTGATCTGATTTTGACAACAGAGATAGCGTCTCATACTATTAGTATTACAGGTACCATGTGACAGGTGCTGTAGATTGTACAGGCTCAGACTTAGTATATTTAAATAGCAGGGTACACATCCCTTGACATGTGAAAACAACACAACTCATAGTACACCTGTTCCAGTGGTGTGAAATTGTGCCTACTGTGTGGGGCATTCTAGCAGTCAGTCTGAAGCACTTTAACTCAAGAAATTCTGAGTCCAAGAGTTGCTCTTTACTCGCTTTTTAATGACAGAAACCTTGTACTGCAACCTTAAGTCAAAGTTTGCTACTACTATAAAAGATTTAGTATGATATTGTTTTTAGACTAGCCATCAAATGCAAATAGTGTGCAACAAAGTAACATACTACAGTACCATTCAAAGGAATCATCATTGTGCATAAATATAGCTTGAGGTCCTTTTCTTGTTGTGGTTCTGACATGTGGAGTGACAGTGTTTGAGCTTTGCAGGTGTTTCATGTGCATTAGCTGTCATCATAAAAGCATTTCAGTGTTTGCTGATCATCCTATATAAAAGTTCATAACTACTAAGAGATGGCCTGTGTCTGGCATACAAGGCATCCTCCAATCCATTACTGATGGCGTTACTGCACATCAGCTAGTCAAATGGTATCAAAAATACTTTAGGGATCCAAACCTCTTCTGAAAAATCAACAGAATGGTTTGGAGAGACTGGTGATAGAATTATATAAAACAAATTCTTGTTTCTTCATAGCAATAACATGTATGTGATAGAAAAATGTGTGTGTGTGTGTGTGTGTATATATATATATATATATATATATATATATATATATATATATATATATATATATATATATAATTTGTTAGAACTGTTTTTCCTTCACAGTAATAGAGGTTTGGTAATCATAATAACAGTGTGATATTTTTAGAAATAGCATGTGACATAGCATCTGCAAGTACAGAAAAGAAATATGCATTGGCTTAACAGAATGTGCTTGTGTGGAACAAAATTATTATACTTTTGAATGTTTTTGTAACAAATGGCATTAACAATAGAGGCTTGTTGAAATATCCTAAACAGTTGAATGTACACAGATATTCAAGTGAAAAGGGAAAATGCTAACACAGCAGAAAAAATTGCAGACTATCCAGTCAATGAAAGAACATTTCAGCCTGCCGAGAGCTGTTTTTCTATGGAGTGAGATAAAGATGCAGACAAAGAAGGCTTCAATACAGGAAAAGAATGTTTTCATCAAGAACAAAGTTTAGAAACTATAAAAGTAGCTATAAAAGACTTCTTGGTGGACATTTTGTAATGTGAGTCAGCTAAGGAAGTGCAGTGCATCTGACAGTGATCTCTGTTATGAAGAAAATGTAATAATCTCACAGTAGTGCTGATGTTGGCTTGTTTAACTAAACTCCTAAGTATATGAATATACAGTTGTACAGTTTGCCTGTGGACTTGAAGGTAATTTCAATTTAACAGTGGCATGCCAGACTTAATTAGGACCTTTTAAATATTCATAAAAGTACTACAACACACACTAGTTAATCTTTTGTTGGCAGAAACCTCTATACAGTCAGTCTTGAACAGCTCAGCAGTATAAAAAACTTCCAAGTGGGTAAAATGAGATTTTGTCTTTGCATCTGCTCTGAGACATTCACCAGCATTTTTGACAGAGAGGGAATTTCCAGTTTGCACTCTTGTCTACAGACTGATCACCTGTTAGCCATTTCTAAAAATGGCAAGCCTCTTTCTGAAATAACATGGATTCCAGCAAGGACATATGCCAAATACAATATTCTATGGCCACAGACCTAAACTAGACTCTTGATAAAGTTTGGACATTATTACATCAGTGGTAGAAACAAGCCAGTAGTGATTTTAAATGTAATACAGTACTGTTTGTTATAAATAGAAGTGAGAAAGTTTATATGTATAAATACATTTATTATTTTGATCAGTATGTACAACAGTATAACAGTCCAGTTAAATGTTTTAACTGTGGAGACATATATTCTTGTTTTTAGTTAACATGTTGTAAAACTGCGTTACAGCAATTGTCAGCAAAGACTATGCAGGATAAGTCAAAATTGTCAGATAAAGTCAAAAGTCATTTTAAATACCAATTCCTACCTTTTATAGAGAATATGTCATTTTTTTAGATCATGCTAAAAGCTTACAGGTTGTAAAGACAGCTGGAATGCATCAGACCTACTGCTCACAGTGGGATGCTTTTTACAAAGATAAGGGATTATCAGACAATCAGCTGGATGATAACTTCACAGAGCTTAATGAAAATCACATTCCAATGTTCAAGAAACATGACATACAGGTTAGGAAGTATATGCAAAATGTTTTAGGCATTTTGACTAGAACAAAATGTAGAGTAGTGCTCACAGATGGCACTTATTTATTAGTTATTTATTTATATTTATTTACATTTGTTTACTTGGTAGTATCTGACTGGGCCAGGAACCCGTTTTCAGTGGAGACCTGGGGAGAAAAGTTCCAACAAGTAATTCACAGAAAAAAAGTAGTGGAAAATACAGAAGGATATCATATACATGGTACAAATACATGAATATTTGATTAACAGTTACAAGGAGGATAGTCCACAATATGCAAGTGATTTACAGAAAAACAGCAGTGAAGAATACAGCAGAATGTAGCATACATGGTACAAGTACAGTACAGGAATATTTGATTAAAAATTGCAAGGAGGATAGTCCACAATATGCAAGTGAGTATACAAATCATGAAAACAAAAATAAGCATACAAGTTTTATATAGTTCTTGGGGTAGAAGAAACCAAACAGACAAGCACTAACTTCCCATCATATGGAAAAGTATAAGCTGGTATGCATACAAAGTTGATATAATTAGAGTAAGAGGCATGAAGCGGGTGTAATTAGCCTGGAACTGTACAGGAGCATAGCCAGTGGTTAGTAAGGCGCTCTTTTAGGAGTAGTTTGAATGTGTGACTGTTTGGATTTTTTAGGATGTATTGAGGTACTAAGTTCCAGGTTTTGGATATTTTATTAGAGTAGATGGAGTTTCCATAGTAGTTATGGGATTTAATTACCTTTAGAATTAATATGTCAGATGATCTAAGGGACCTGAGGTTTGTATTAGGTTGAACTAGGTCAATGAGAGCAGGGCACTTGGGTTTACGGATGATACTGTAGGCAATCTTTAGTTGGTTGAGAGATAATATGTTGGGTAGTTCAATCCAGCTGAGTTGGTGAAGAGTGCAGGAGTGATGAGTTTTATGGGGTTGGCTTACTGCAGACTTGGCTATTTTGTTATGGTAGGTCTCTAGGTTATTCAAATTGGACTTGCACAGGTTAGTAAAGATTTGGGAGCAATAAAGGAGGGTGTATAGGAGGTGGGATCTGGCTATGGATAGTATGGCATTATTGGTTAGTTAAAGTTTGGCCCAATAGAGTGATCCAAGTTTGATGTGGACTTTTTTTAATTGTTAGTGATATATGTTTGTTGAATTTTAGATATGTATCTATTGTTACTCCCAGAAGCTTAGTTTGATTGACTGGTTCAGTTTTTGTACAATTAGATGAGTAGATGGTGAGAGGAGGCTGGTTATTTTTAATTTTTTTATTACAGAAGACCATTAGCTTAGTTTTATTCGGGTTGAGTATGAGTTGATGGTTGGTGAGGTAGTTTTCTATGTCTTGGAGAGATTTTTTGTATTTTGTTGTTGTAGTTCCTAAGGTGAGGGGCAGAGCAGATAACAGTGGCATTGTCGGCATATTGAATGATAGTGGCTAGTTGCAGGGAAGTACAGAGGTTATTAGTAAATATAATGAAGAAGAGAAGTCCAAGGATGGCACCTTGGGGGACTCCAACAGAGATGGGTAGAAGGGGAGAAAGTTTGTTTTCCCATTTGGTAGACTGCTGTCAATTAGAAAGATAGCTGTGAAACCAAGTCATGGATGTTTTACTAAGGTTATATGATGCTAGCTTGTTGAAACATAGTTGGTGGGATACTGTATCGAAAACTTTGGACATATTGAGGAAAAGTGATGAGACAAGCTGGCCTTCATTTTTGAGGAGGTTTACAGTGTTAGTGAAACTTATAAGTGTGGTATTAATATTATGCTTAGGTTGAAAGCCATGTTGAGAATTGGATAAGAGGTTGTTCTTAAGGAAATGGTCAAGGAGTTGATGAATGCATTTTTCCAAGATTTTGGCTAGGGGGATAGAATGGCAATCGGTCGGTAGTTGGAGAAGTCTGTAGAGAGGATTTGTATAGGGGGACGATATGTGATGTTTTCCAAAGGAGAGGTACATCTTGTTCAGAGATGGAGTGATTGATTAGTATAGATATATGATAGGAGATGAAACTAGCAGCTAGTTTTAGGAATTCTTTGGGGAGTTGATCTGCTGCAGGAGTACAGGGTTTTAATTTGGTTAGGAGCTGTTTTATATAAATAGTTTGTATGGGCTTAATAAAGAAAATGTCAGGGTTGGATATAGTTGAGGTGGGTACTGTTAGGGGTGAGTTAGAATTATTGTTCATAAGGAAGGTTATTGAATTGATAGAGTGAGTACTGAATTGTGACACTATACAGTCAGAGGTATT
The DNA here is from genome assembly GCF_019279795.1 of Protopterus annectens. Classification (NCBI taxonomy): domain Eukaryota; kingdom Metazoa; phylum Chordata; order Ceratodontiformes; family Protopteridae; genus Protopterus; species Protopterus annectens. The sequence continues at coordinate 380,341,648 of NC_056749.1, forward strand.
ATTGGTAGATGGAGCTGTGGTTGAGGGTTTTCCAGGGTTTAGGATATAATACTTTGTCAGAATTCTTGGGGCTGTTCTGGTGTTTTTGTTGGCATGATTGGAAGTATGATTTCTTGTAATTTTTAATTTATTTCTGGGCTTGTTTTCTTAGTTGTTGATATTTTGGAATTTTGGCAATGTGCCCATGCCCTATCCCTTTGTTTAAGTAGAAATTTAGTATCTTTTGTTAGCCATGGTAGTTGTTTGCCTTTGGTATGAATTTTCCTTATGGGAGCTATGTTATTTAATATCTCAAGGAAAGTATTGTTAAAGTATTGTACAGCAAGGTCTAATTGGAGGAATTTTAGTGGTGACCAGTCACATTACTGTACCAGTGAATAAACATAGTGGGGGAGAAGTTTTTTTTGCTATGGATGTTTTTAAATATGATGTTGTTAGGTGTGTGGACCCATTTCCTGAGAAGAAATGTTGGGGAATAGTCACTAAGTGCATCAGGAAGGCAGCCTGCTTGGTAACCTAGATTGAACTTATTAGTTAGTATCTAGACTAGTATTTATTGTTTTTTGGAGTGTTTATCGATGTGAGTGGGAGAGTTAATGGTTTGAGAGAAGTTGTAGAGGTTGATAAAGTTGGCGGGGTTGTCCAAGGAGCAGGTAAGCCAGTCAAGGTTGAAGTCTCCTAGTACTATTCTTTCTTGTTTGAAGTTAGTTGATGCCCAGCACAGAAGGTTTTCTATGATGGATAGGTTGTTCGGGGGGGGGGGGTAAGTTGGTAGCTATGATTATTACTGTTTTGTGAGAATTGATTTCAAGATCTGTGGTTAATATTTCAGAACTGCAGAGGTCAGGGGGAGTGCAATTTAATTGGACTACCTTTATGGAGTACTTAAACATGATAGCAATGCCTCTACCTCACTTGTCTAATCTATCACATCTAAAAATGCTATAACCTTTGGTTAGAATTTCTTCATCTTTTATATGGGGCTTTAGCCAGGTCTCAGTTATGACAGCAATGTCTGGTGAGTAGCGGGCAATGGCAGGATGGAAATAATTTACTTTATTTATAATGCTTCTGAGGTTAAAATTAGTGATGAATAGGTCTGTGTTACTGTTTTTGGGAAGTGGGGGGTTGGGTGGGGGGCTGATGAGGGTTTGGTTTACTGAGTTTGGAGTGGGAGGGGAAGAGCTTGTAAGCAGGGTGGGTAGGCACATTTGGGGCCTGGGTTGGGATGAATGTCTGCTTGGAGTTTAATTTGAATTAGAGAGTGAAGCAAAAATTTTGGATATCTGTCTGAGATCTTTGTGAAAATTGAATACAACGGTATGGGTGCAGATATATTTAAGAGTGAAGAATAGTGTTTTAGAGTTATTGTAAAGTTGTGGTGAGATGTAAATATTTAGGTTGGACTGGTAGTGGTTTGGACTGAATGGAAGTGTTGGAGAGGGATAGTTTATGAAGTGGAGAGTGTGGTATGAAGTAGCATGGTGAGCTAGAAGGAGAAGACAAAGTAGGGGAAACATAGTTATTATTGAATTTTTGGGGAGCATGATGGTATGAGGTAGAGGTAGGAACAGTAGTAGTTATTTATGGAAGTAAGAAGAGAGAGTTAGTGATATATAGGGGGATATTAGTGTTGAAGAGAGAGTAGTGATTGGATGGTAGAAGTAATGTAAGGAGGTGGTAGAAGATAGGTGGGATATGGGTGTGGATTAAGGTGAGTGCAAGTTGCTGATAGGCAAAAAATTAAGGGTGTGTGGTTAGGATATATATAAAGTTAAGGCGAATGGGGGTGGGTGGGAATGGGGGTGGGGTAGGGTAGAGGAGAGAAGTGATTCCGAGTGAAGCGAGGACAGGTGGAGCAGATAGAGACCCTGTATGTATGGAGAACAAAAAAACTATCTAAAGCAAAATTACATGAAGATAGGTTTGTAAGCCCTGTTTTAGACCCACAAACTATTTAACTAGCCTTATCTAGTGCCAGTTTAGTGTCCATTCTACAGACTGTAGCCTGGAGCCAAATAGTTAACTGAAGGGTAGACAGATATTGATTACGGTGTTGCTAGCAAGTCCACAGGTTTAGAAAGACTGTAGGTTAATGATGAGGCTATATATAGAGGGTGAGGGAAGACTACATAGGATAAGGGAGTAGGAAGCAGCTATCATCCCTGGCAGTATACTCTATCATTACAGTTTGAAGTAGAAGATATCATAAATTAGGTTAAAGGTTTTTGCTAGGTTAGATTTCTTTTACAGTTTCTATCAGAAATTAACCACAAGTTACTTCAAGGACTTTGTTAGGTAAGAATTTCCTTTCAGACTGACCTATGTTAGATTTCTTTAGGCACAGTTCCTTTCAGCTTGTGCTGGTATAGCTGCACACAAAGTTATAGGGATTGCAACAAGCTGAGACCTCAAACCAGGTAACAAAAGCAGATAAATGGCAACCACAGGGCAACAGTCCACACCAAAATTTATTTTCAAGTGCTTTTCATTCAGTTGTTAACCAGAACTTCTTCAGATAAACAAGTCAACATGTTTTTCCATGTAAAACTCTTCCCTCACTAGTCATGTATTAAAATCCTGACCAATAAGTTACGCCATACCTCCCCCCTTTATTAAGTACTATAACAAATATAATCAAACTATAAAACACAGTAAAATAACAACATTAAATAAAATTCATAGTAGTTTCAAGTGTCACCATTTTAAAAACTTCCTAAATTGTCTCATCTTGCTAGGCTTTTTAGTTTCAACACACATAATATAGAACATACATCATTTAAACCAGAATAACAATAAGCATTCAAATGAATTTGCTACATTAATTCTAATTTCTCAAACATTAATGCACTAGGACCACCCCTATTATTGGGGATAATCTTGTCAGTAACTCTAAATTTGAAACAATGATCTTGGTACATTAATATATGTTTTGCTAGGGCATTCTCCAATCTGCCCTTGTTACTGTTGTATACGTGCTCATATACTCTTTCTCTGAACTTCCATTCAGTCTTCCCAACATAACATGCTGGACACTGCTGGTACTTAGCCAGGTACAACACCGTTTTTGAGTTACAGTTGTACCTCTTGAATGTATTGTACTCCGTACCATTTACATTAAATGTGCAGCCTAACTCCATATTTTTACAATGTACGTACCTGGGTATCTTGAAGTAGAAGGAGCACTAGTCTCCAGTTTTTTAAGTTTAAACATCTCTTGAAAATTACTTTTGGGCACTCTGGCACATTTGCTGTAAAAAATGTTTCACCAGTTATGTGACCCCATTTTTATTTAAGATGTTATTAAACTTTAATGCATCCAGACTATAAGGTGTGATGAAACTCACTGTAAAATTAATGTTGTTAAGGGAGGTGTGTCCCATCATGGTTACATTCAATGGGCTGCTAAAAGCTGCCGTATCAAAAGTTTGGGTACTTCCTCTGTCTAAGATTGGTTTATATATACCACAGTTCTTTTTAGTCTGGACATCCTCAATTAATTTTCCTTTTAATGCATCAGGGTACCCATCTCTCAGAAACATCCCACTGATACTTCAATGCAGGGAGGAAAATTCAGTTTACAGTAGGATGGCATAGTAAACACTAAAAGGGGTGAGAACAAGCAGATTAGCAAACATTAAATAGAGAGAAAGAGGTAACTTAAAGAGTTAAAAGCATGAATAGTAACAATTAAACAGTATAAAACCAGGTAGCACATGCATATTACAGCAAGCAAAGCAGCAAGCAAATTCTACCATTAGCTTAATTCATCCTTGCTTATATTACAGTAATTTAATACTACTATCATAAAATAGCATTCATGTTTTATGCTTGCAATATTCCACTCTACAGTTACATGTGCCTGTATCACTTACCACTTGACTATTATCATATTTAATTAGCGACAAGATCATAGAAGCATTAAAGCTAAGACTGCACTTGCAAAAATGTGCATGCAGTAGTTTGTGCAAATGTACAGAATTTAAAAAATTGGTTATGACAGAAACATGCAGATTTATATGTTAAAGATAAAATAAATTCCAGTTCAGCTGACACAGCTAAAGTGCTCAGAAAGACATATTTGGTGTGGCCAGTTAGGAAAAAACAGTAACCACACACATTTATGTTGTGTAAGGTATACCAGAAAGGACAGTCAAGTTCATTTGCAGAATAAAGGGTTTCCAGTTACAGATCTGGCAAATGAATGTTTTTCCTAGTTTACAGAATGTAAAATTTAAAGTCAATGCTACATTTTAAAAGGGACAGTACAGTTAATAGTTCAGATCCCATGAATGAAAAGAGTGCATCATAAATATTAAGCCACAGTTTCAACTCGCATGTTATACTTGTATAAAGGGCAGACAAGTAAAGTTTCGGAATCAGGCAGTTTAACAAACATACCAGATCAGATTATAAGCCAGTTCATCAAGCTGAATTAAAGGCGTATTTTTAGTAATAGCTTATGCAGTTATGCATGTATTTTTGGAACAAGTAAAAGGAGTACCGGGTGACATTAAGTGTATTTATAAGGAAGCTGTTGACACATTAAAGCAATGTGTTCATAAGGTAATGAGAATGAGAGTAATGAGTGACAATGGAGATATTTTTAAGCATAACATTTTTTCTCTTGGTACTGAGAAAGATGAGTTTAAAATAGTATGTGCAGTAAGAAGCAAAAGCAAAAGCTGAAGGATGATAACATAGAGGGTCAAACGTTTCATAATAAGGCAAGAGGGAATACAAAATTGCAGCAATATGACAGTGAAGGCAATGTAAGAAATGAAAGTGAAATGAGTGTTAACCGACAGTACATGACAATACAAGTTAGCCTAGCACAGAGTAAAGGAAAGAGGGAAATACCCCTGACAGACGAACAAAGAGAAAAATAATTTCAGACCTTATGGGCAGAAACAAAAACAGACTTTGGGAGGTTAAAAGTTCTGATTACAGTGGGAAGTGCAAGGGATTACATTACAGTGACAGATTTTTTTGCGGTACCACTTCAGAAAAGGAAATTAGATTGCCTCAAGGTTTTCAAAACAGTCCTGTCATTTTTCATCAGATAGTAGGATCATTCTTACAGGATGTGAGTAAAGATGACATGGTTATTCATTACATTAATGGCATTCTGATACAGTCAGAGACTGAAAGAACACATATCACAGCTGAGAAAAATTCTGAGACAGTTGCAAGTGGCAGGGTTCAAAATAAACAAAGACAAAATACAGTCTTCTCACAAGAAGCAGAGCCATTTAAAATGTTAAAGCAGATGTTGGGACAGGTAATGGAGTTGATAGCTCTCACCAGTAAATTACCTTTTGTTGAGCAAACAGCAGCAAGGAAGGACACACTCTCAATGGTGTTATTACAGTCTTGGCCACAAGAGGTATCTCATGGAATGGACACAAAGTAAAGACAGGTTACTTTTTGTAACAGAAGAATGACTCCTATAGAAAAAGGAAATCCTGTATTAAACAGTTTTTGGCTATTTACTGGGAAATAAGACAGAGTATTTGACATTATGTTCTCGGGGGTTATAGTTGAAACTCCACATTTGACAAATACAGACATGGGACAATTACTACTTATCCAATTTTACTGGATATGAAGAGAATGCTTTAAAGGCACATTATGACTGCCACATTCCTACAGTGTATGTGGATGGTGCACATTTCTGGAAGGATGGGAAGTAGTACATTGGGTTCGCAATAGTGACATTGCAAAAGGGAGGCAAACCAATTATGGTTAAGTTACCAGGATACATGTCAGCACAAAGGGCTGAGCTAGAAGCTGTAAAATATGATCTGCAGCATTTATTTCCAGTAAATATTTACAGTGACAGTGCTTATACAATAAATTCTCTGAGACTACATGAAACAGTGACTGAAGTGATTGGTTAAATGGGTTATTTTTAGAATGGTGAAAAACCATTATCACAGTTTTAGTTGCTATAGTAGCCATTATTTTGTTGATTATAATACCATGCACATGTATTAAACTTTGTATTAAAAAGACTGTCAATTGAGTATATATTGTAACTAATGTTCATGGTAAAGAAAGTAAAATAACTAATGGAGACATGATTTTCTGTAAGATTCAAAGTTTGTTTACATTTTGATTGGCATTGTTTTGGTTTTCAAAATAAAAAGGGGACATTTATAGCATTATATAAAGTAAATACTTGTTTCCCTCATAGCAATAACATGTATTTGATAGAAAAAAATATATTTATATATAATTTGGTATATCTGTTTTTCATTCACAAGTAACAAAGAATTGGTAATCATAATAACAGTGTGATATTCTTTTAGAAATAGCATGTGACATAGCACCTGCAAGTGCAGAAAAGAAATATGCATTGGTTTAACAAAATGTGCTTGTGTGGAGCAAAAAGTATTATACTTCTGAATTTTTTGTAACAAATAGCATTAACAATAGTGGCTTGTTGGAATATCCTAAACAGTTGAATGTGCACAGATATTCAAGTGAAAAGGGAAATAGCTAACATAGCAGAAACAGTTACAGACTATCCTACCAATGAAATAACATTTAGCCCTGCTGAGAACTGGTTTTCTCTGGAATAAGATAAAGATACAGACAAAGAAGGCTTCAATACAGGAAAATAATGTTTTCATCAAGGACAAAGTTTTGAAACTATAAAAATAGCTGTAAAAACCTGTTTGGTGGACATTTTGTACCGTGAGTCAGCAGAATAAGTGCATTGCATCTGACAGTGATCTGTGTTATAAAGAAAATGTAATAAATCTCACAGTAGTGTTTGGTCGGCTTGTTTCAATAAATCTCTCATTACATTAATATACCACTGTTCAAATTCAATTTAACAACAGGTATATTTTGCAGAGGATAATGCTGCTATGGAACAGACTCCCCCTCCATATGAAACAAAGTTCATCCCTGTCCATTTTCAAATGCAAATTGGAGCTATGGATGAGAAACAGAAAGTTTACCCCAGGACTGTCCCAGGTACTAATAATGGACACTGTCAGCTTATAAATGTTTTATCCCATGCGTGGATCTCCTGAAATGATCTATGATATGATCCCAGTTATTCTTATTAGATGGAATATATATAATTATTGACCATGGGATGGTTAATGGCAATCTATAACCAAATGGGATAGACTTAAAATGGCCTGCAAGCATAGTTCTTCTCTATGAACCTATGTAATCCAAAGGGCACATTACATTTTGAGTTCTCCACTTTGTACTACCTTGATGTCACTATTATCAATCACCACTTGCCTATGAAACAGAGCATAGTAGTGTATAAACAATGAAGTATCAAAATGAATGCTGAATTTCTAATACACACTTCAGTTATGAAACAAATGCTTGCACATTTTTCACTAGAAGAGTACTTATGTTTGCCTTTACTTTTATCACATAGTGGCAGAACAGTAAACTCATGGTGTAGCAATTTTTTATCATCAAACACAATAAAAATCTTGACTTTTCCATTTTTAAAATGAACTCCTTTTTAACATATTCTTTTACTTCTTTATCTAAATTCTCATAAGGATATACATAATATATTTTTTCACAATATTTTCATAGTAAGCATCCCTTTTAATTTTGATATTTTTAACATCTAACTTCCAACAAATTATTTTTTCTCAATTTTTTCCTTAACCTTCCCATTTTCTTTTTATCTTTCTAATGTCCCCATCTCCAACCACAAATATTTATACCTTTTCTCCATAATTTTAATTATAGGCTTATTTTTTTTCCTTTATTCTGATCCTTAAAATATTGTACAAAATAAAAATACTAAAAAAATGGATTTTTTAAATCTATACCTCCATTTTCTGCTTTATTATAAACTATACATCTTTTGATTGGGTTCAGCCTTGAACCTCATAAAAACCAAACCACTGTTTTTAAAATTTCCTTTTCTAACTCTCAGAGCATATCATAACAGACCTGACATAATTTAATTTTCATAAAAATACCCATTTAATAAATAAACCTTATTAAAACTCAGATTAAAAGGTCTCCATAAATTATTTTTTTATTTATTCATTCATTACCTCATAATTGCTAAAATGTACTCCTAATATTTGTGTCTTAGTACTGTTAAAGTAAATACTTGCTTTCTTACTTGTTTCTGCAAAACCTTTACTTTATTATTTTTTAAACCTTTCCATTTTCCAGCGTACTCTGCACTAATACTTCTTTGAAATATATCATCCCACAAGCCTCCCAAATGAAAGATTGTAACAACAGACTTCTTTTCCCCCTCAGAATTCTCTATTTCCTCCCCAAATCAATTCCACTGAAACAAACTCTCCAAATCTACATTAGACTCCACAAACTCCTTCTCTCCAGTACACTTCCTTCCTTCATCCCCCTCCATCATGATGTATTTCCAGCTGCCATTGTACTAGGAATGCGCTGAGCACATACTCGATTGCCAAAACAGCTATGAGTTGGGTGAATTTCCCTGGTGACCTAGCCAAATTTACCCCATTTAGTATAAATACTACATTGAGTTTCCCCTAAAAAGAGGCCATTCGCCTATTGTGACTCATCCAGTCAACAAAGTGTGAATAATTAAATCACCACAATCTACTAAGCCATTAACAAATCTAAAATGTAAGTGCATGATGACATTCTGTTTACTGTTTGCATACAGTAGTGCCTGAAGTAAGAGAAACTGGTGCTGCATTTGATATCCATGCAGAGCTATTTGATAGTTGTGACTTCCTGATATATTCTCCAGTTTTCACTTGAGAAGTGTGACTTTGATCCATCCAGTATTACCATTTGCAGGATTTATAGGACTAGAACTGTGTATGATTATGCACTTTTACAAAGTGGTTGTGTGGAAGTAACAACTGTGAACAGGCAGTAGTGCATATGAGTATATGATCCAAGTAACAAACCTGGCTCATTCATGTGATATTAGCTCAGACAGTTCTATAGGAACTCGATTAAGCTTCACCAGTATTCCTAGCAGCAATGATGTATCTGGTTGCACTCTTCTGAAAGCTTGATGCTTCCTAATACAATAAGACACAGCATGACAGAAGTAAGGCTTTATGAAACTCTGTAGTGTGATCCTTAACTTTACTGTTATGAATAACTACTCCTCAGAGTTTATTTGATGAAGATTATACTATTCATTTATTTATGCCTCTGATTGATCCCTTATTAACTCTAACAGAAAAGTGTACTCAGTTGCATCAGTCCAATCTGCAGCCTGAACATTTACATCTACTTTTTATTTTTTATTTTATTTAAATTGTTGTATTAGATACTAATGTTGTACATAACATGTAAGTTAGTGTACATACAAATACAATATCATGTTTTAAATACACTTGTTCAAAAATAATAAAAAAGACAATATCAAGTATGTTAAATATTAACATGTTAAACATATGCATCCAGTTTTTATTAGGATAATTTTGTATTTGACTGTCTTTTACTCAAATTAACTGCAGTGCTACTGCCATTTTTAAGATAAACTATAGATCAAAGAAGTATCTGAATTTGTCGTGTTCTCTCTTAAGCCAGTTGAAGCCACGTTTATTGACAGTTTAACATCTACTTTGTATATTTTAAGGGTCTTTCCTATGTTCAGATAGTGGCATGTCTTGTATGTCTAGGAATATAAGTTTGCTCAGTTTGAAACTTTTGTATCTAAGGCAATTTACTAAAAATAATTTGAAAAGTACACTGTTAGTTCAGAAGATCTTCCAATTTAATCAGTTTGAGGAAGAAACAAGCTGCTGAGGTGGTCTGTACCAGAGCTAGACTCTGACTATAAACTACCTTTGCCAAAACTTTCTAACTTACTATAGACATATACTGCCTGTCACCATTCAAGCATTATATCTCCATGATCTAATGAGTTATATCTATGATAAACAGACAGCATTTGAAGTGCTCATTACATATGTTTGTAGAATTTCTGTTAAAGAGACTTTATTACACCCTAACCATGTTAGAGTACATGAATACTGGTAGCACTTGAATGACTATTGTTTATTTATGAAAGAGATAATGAATACAAATGTATGCAGTTACGTTATAGTAGTGAAATAAACATTTTTACCATTCATGTTTTCCTTTTTCCATTTACCCGGGTCATGTGATTTTCCATCCTTGCTTATGTCATGTGATTTTTTTTTTACAGTTCAGTATCTGCTTTAGTTCTACATTCACATTAAAACAGCAAAAAAAAAGACTGTAATGTAACTAGTTCTGTAACAAATAAGGATAAAGTCCTGACTACAGCCCAGAACCACAGTGTAAACAGCTGTAAGGTAACAACAGGAGATGACCAGGGACAGATGTATGTATGCACATGCCACTGGGGGAGGGCAGGTACTGGCTAAAGCGTATCCATTGGTTGCCTGACACAGACGTTTAGCCTGACAAGTACTTGCAGTACTATAGCCAAGCCATATGAGGGGGAAATAACAGCATTTACTATTATATATAGGTTCACAGGGAAATACTAGGCTAGCTGCTATTGATGGCCATTTTATTCTAGCCATTTTACTTCTAGTGCTTAAATTAGGCTATCCTATTTGGTGTTAGACTGGCATTATCCATTCCATGATTGACAGTTATATATTATCCCTACTGAGAATAACTGGGATCATTCCATAGATAATTTGAGGTGATCCATGCATGGGATAAAGTATTTACAAGCTGCCTCTGTCCATTAGTAGTACAGGGGGCAGTCATGGGGTAAATTTTCTACTACTCATTTATACATCCAAGTTGCACTTGAATATGGAGAGGGACGAGCTTTGTTTTACATGGAAGGGGAGTCTGTCCCAGAGCAGTTGTATCCTCTATGATATGTACCTGTCCTTAAAATCCCTTCTGTTGATATTATAGAGGACGTTTAGATTCCTAGTTCAACTATTTCTGAAGTGATTTGACCAGCTGATGTGAAGTAGGTCTATCAATATTAGGTTGATGGATACCTTGCATTCCCAACACAGGTCACCTTTTAACAGTCTGTAGGATACAAATGTAGTGACAGGGCTTTGAACTGGTTGATGTAGGACATATTATTTATGCATTGTATCCTTTTTTAAGTATTATCAATGTGATAGTACCACAGGGTAGATGACTTCCTAAAGTATACAGTAGTGCATTTTTTCGGCATTTAATTTCAGTCCATGACTTCCGCACCAGTTATTTATTTGGGATAAACCTTCCTGCAGGATGGCTAAGTCAATTGGGGATTCAATAACTGTTCCTAGCTTGCAGTCATCTGCAAACTTAGCCAGCTGGAGTCCTTTGGTATTGGCTTTTACTTCACAGAAGTAGATGCCAAACAGGAGAGGTCCTAGCACTGAACCTTGGGGAACATTACTGGTGTCTGTATGTAGAAGCAGCTTCCCATATTTTGATCTCCTGCATCCTATCTCTGAGCCAGTTGTCAATCTAGTAGGTTATTAATTATTCATCTGTGCCTTCATCAGTGTGGTGTATGGAATTGTGTCTATGAAGTCAAGAAACAAATGTATACAGCTGCAGATTTGTGGTTCATCTCCCATAACTCAGTTTTCACTGTTGACAGCAAAAAGTTACAACACTTTAAATGACATTTTTTCCTGGAAGGGGGAAAAAAACTTCCACAAAATTATCTCAGTCCATGTGTAGGATAGACAGAATTGACTGGTCTGCTTAGAGATATGAAAAACAAAAAAAATAAGACCAAGGAGGACAGCAAAAACTTTAACAATGCAGCTTAAAGGAAAGTTATAGACAGAAATTGAAATATATATATATATATATATATATATATATATATATATATATCTTTTTATATCTGTGGATTACCTTTCAAATTCCAAAGCTCATAACGCCAACATTCAGATTGTTGAGATGACAATACCGAAGACTGACAATCATGAATGGTTGATGTTTCCCAGGGCAAGTAAACACTTGTCCAACACCTAACATAAACAAACCAGCCATTATAACAATCACCTAGGTGGGGGCTACACCGCCGACACCCCCCCAACTATAAGTACCAACTCCAGAATCGCACTATGGTTGGGAAAAAGGCATATTTCCACATGTTGGGCAAGTGTTTCCTGCCCTGGGAAACATCAAGCTTTCATGATTGTCAGTCATCAATATTTTCGTCTCAACATTCTGAATGTCTGTGTTCTGGGATTCATGATTTAGAAGGGGATCCATATATATATATATATATATATATATATATATATATATATATATATGGGATCCGTACAGAAGCTCGATTGCATCTTTCACCGAATCCCAATTTGGTGAGCATACTTGTGTGAAAGTGCTGTTCACCGAAGCAGCACTTTCACATAAGTATGTTTGTTGTTCCGGTTGTACTATGGTGCGGTAAGGGAAAATTCCCTTTTCCCCACTGTAGTGTGACCTGGGAGTGAGAATATTAAAGTAGGGGGGTAGGAGGCACAGCCCCCCTGCATTGGGGGGTGCAGAGGGGGCTTGCCCCCTGCATTCAAGTAGATTTTGTTTAACGAAACCACTTTTTCGATGAAAGCGTTTTCGTTAAAGTGTGTTCGGTGGTAATGAATTCGGGCTTTTGAACTTTCAATCAAAAGTCCTACATCTATATATATATATATATATATATATATATATATATATATATATATATATACACATATATATATATGGGTTTATATTACAACGTTGAACGCACAGGTGTTCGAACATTGTAATATTGAACCCATATGTCCGAAATGTGAAAATAGTGAAGCCACGGAACACCGATTTTGTTTCCCAAGGAAAAAAATTGGTGGGTCGTTTTCGCAGCTTTGCTATTTCCTCCACTGTGGTGTGATCTCGGAGTTGTTATATTTAAGTAGGGGGGTGTGGGAGCAAAGCCCCCCACATTAGTATAAGTTTAAAGTGTACTTTTTGTACCGGAACAGCAATTTTTTTCCCTTGGAAAAAAAAAATCACTGTTCTGTGTGTACTTCTTACATTTTGAACTTCCCGGTTCGGTATTACATCGTTTAAACACTTGTGCATTTGACGATGTGATATAGACCATATATATATATATATATATATATATATATATATATATATTTTTTATATGTGTGTGTGTGTGTGTGTGTGTGTATAAAATCTTACCATTAACTTCTATATAATTCAAACATGCAAGTATCACAATAACTGTTTATTACAATTTAATTTTTTCCCTAAGCTTGAATGCCCTCATAGAATCAGATATGCCATTGTGCTCCTGTATTCTTGCAAAGCAAGTTCTTTCTCATAATGCACCGTATAAGGCCCAGCTGATGAGACTAAAATGCTCTACTCTTGTGTTGTCAGATTACACTTCCATTCTTTTAGAATGAAACTAGTGAGAAATACTGACAAGTTTTGATGATCCTCAATAAAAATGTCAGTGACTTTTTTTTGCAATGACTCTTGTATACACATTTTATACATGTGTTACACCAGCTATGTAAAATTCTTGCAAAAGGACAAATATATAATCAATAACAAGCTAAGATAAGAATCAATTATAAGCTAAGGTAAAAATATTTTCTTCATTAACTGCATTTGCTTTATACAGTGGTCATTACTGTTTTTGAGCATTTTTAAAGCATTTATTTAATTTTGTGGCAAAAATAGTAATTCCTTTGTGTGTTGGTTTTCTAGTCTGTGTGCCTCCAAATCTCTTTGCATAAGGGTGAATTAGCCAGGGACTTAGTTGTTATTTGTTTTATCAGCTGCTTTGCTGTGCTTTTACAATAAGAAATTCCAGGATCAGATATGTTGTGCAGAAGGAATCTACCTGGTCTCTCTGAGTTGAGAAGCACTTCAGGAAGCTCAAAGTGGGGTTATTTACTGACTATATGGCATAGAGTCAGTTTTTAAAGGAGCACTCCACCCTCTCATACAGTTTAACTCAATCGTTGAGTTTCTTTTCTCCCTACAATATGGTTCCAGCATTATGTATGTACCAGAAACCTGCTTGTAGTTTTTAAAACTTTTATTTCCTTGCATTGGAGTCAAAGGAAGGGAAAGACCACCTACTTTTTTTTTTAAACTCAACTTCTCACATACTTTGCAGAGAAGTTAGTCTCCACCTGTGTGACATATCATAGACTTAGTTAAATCTGTAGTTTACCCTGTCAGGTACTGCTGTCAATCTTAGATGGGCAATTAATCCTGCTGTCAGGAACACAGCAGCTGATATAAAAAAAGACTGAATGCTGTGGAATTGTTTCCACTGTTTTTATTGTAGAGGGGAGGAGAACTTAACACTCCCCTTTCATAGCAAAACAAAGCAATTAGATTAGTCAGAGGTATTAAAGGCAGTTGTCAACTCTTCTGACAAATTTACATAAGCAGCACCACAGTATTGAAATTCTAAACTTTAAATGTTATTTATAATAGTTTGTGTTAAGATAACTTGAGTAGTAGCAAAGATTTCTGGGACATTTAGAGAAAAGTCAGTAAATATTTTTTCTTGTAAAGTATAAATGCATTTACCATTTTCAAGACCCCCCCCCCCTCCCACACACACACAGGCCAGAACTGCAGAAAGAGAGTCAGGTGGCAACCCTGTCAACTAGGTACACTGATACTGTTCATAAAAAAGGTATTTTATGCTTTGTGGGGCATCCTTCCAGAGGGGGATGCATATCTGGTACATGCAGATCCATTGTAAAAGATTCCCACTGACTTTGAGTCAGTCCTTACATTGTAAGAGAGCAACCATAATATACAGCTGAATTTACTTTAACATACATTTACTATGTGCCCTTGCATTAAGAACACTAAGAAAAGGAAATCAGAAGTACTTAACTGTGTTTAAATGCACACACACGCGCACTTTTCTGCACATGTCCTTTATGTACATATACAGAAACACATGCATACATACATACATACATACACACTGTGTGTGTGTAATATGTGTGCATACAATGAATTTATAATAAACATAATACAGTTAAGCATTATTAATGTATACATTCTAGTAAATTTTGCTCAATTATTTAGTTGGTCACACACTGGCTGTGTGTTCCACATGTAATCTTGGTCAATGTCTTTCTGTCAGTATTTTTTTTTATTTGTATTGATAAGTGCATTCAATAATTGTTATTATCTTTGCCAGTGTAGCTTATGTTGTGGCTGAAAAAGGATCCTGGAACCAGTTTACTTTCCTGGTTACCAAAGTATAAATAAATATGAATTAGAAAAAAGGAGGGGGAACATGACAGAAATAACTGAGGAACTAGTAAAGCACACTTTAAGTCTGCATCATTCATGAGAGAGAGAAAAATCCTCCCACTGAAGGCATTGGGAAGTAGCAGACGGAATAAGTTTAGAGTCCTACTACTTGTCACTTGTAAATGAACAGCAAGGAATCATTTACTGCAGTGAGAGTTTTCACACCTTGGCATGAGAGTACGGGGGAGGGTTTATCAAGTTTGTGAGGTCTACAAAAGACTCCTCTTACAAAAAACAGTTTTTTATATGCTTTCTTTTGCTGCGAGTAGCTAACAGCTAATTATACCACAGAACAAGCTCTGTCAGAGAGATAAATGAGGCTCAGTCAGGTAAACAGAGAACAGCTCTTTTACAGAAGGTGTGTTTAGATGACTGTGCTGCACAGTCCTGCCATTATATTTTAGTGGCATGAGAAAACAGCACCACTTCCTTATGTTTAGCATGAGTCATATAAAGAGGACTTGAAATGTATTTTGGGAAGAAGGAAGGAAAGCAAGAAAATAAGATCACGTTACCAGGGCAGGCCCCATCATCCGCCATTTTGAGAGAAATGCATTAAAATTGTAAAAGAAGCACTTGGAGTGATTTTGAGGTATTAAAATAGCACAAAAACAAAGATACAATGAAAAAAATGTTTTTTGAGTTCTAAGGTGGAGTTTTCCTTTAAGCTTTTTTTCTCTGCATAGAGCTGCCCATATCGGTTAGCAGTGCCCTGTGTAGTAGCAAACACCTAGACAGTAAAATTTACTTGTAAGGTTAGGTAGTCTCAAAAGAGACAGTAGAAAAGAGGCAAGAAGCAGGTGAAAAGGAAGATATCAAAATTGAATGTGGAAGGACTGAAAAACATTACTTTAAGAAAAAAGATGAGAAAGACAGATGTTGACAACATGGCTCAAACTGTGGATGTACAAAGCTAGATTGATGAGAACTGTATGCTTGGAAATGTAATATGCAATGAAAACAGTGGGATTAATAAGACTAATGGTGATGAAGATCATGCCTTTGTAACAATTGCTAGAGCAAATATTACCAAATTAGAAATTGAAGTTTCTTCAGATCTGGTTAGAAAAGATATTCTTGTAATTGAAAATTCAGTTATTAGAAAAAGTGATACTTACATCTGCAGAGAAGATAATGAACAATCAATAGTGTTATGCTTGCCAGGAGCAAAAACAGAAGATGTGAGTCATGCTTTAGAATGCCTTAATGTTAGGTAGTACAGATCTGTTTTTATATATGCCAGCACAAATGATCTCATTTGCAAGGACTCTCTGACTGTTAGTAGGGAACTTACAGTCCTCTTAGATAGCATAGCTTGAACAGATGTTAGGATGTTGTTATTGTCTTTTGGCTTTTCCCGATTAGGGGTCGCCACTGCGGAACTCCGGTCCGCTATTGACTGTCAGTAGATTTTCACGAATGCTGAGGTGCCAGTTCGACGTTCAACCTTCAGCAAAGGCACACCCATTTACGCATGTCTTTTGAACGCCCACCAAACCGTGGGGAGGACATGCAGACTCCACACAGAAGGCACTCCCCGCACTCCAGCCGAGAATCAAACGGGAGAAGCTCTTGCTGTGAGGCAACAATGCTACCGCTGCACCACCGTGGATGTATTTTTCACAAATCATATAAAGAAAGAAGTGTCTTGTCACTGTGAACGAGAAGATTTTTTTGGGTAAATACTTACATGGAAAAAAATGTCATGCTTTAAAAAATGGAAATGTGTAGAACATTAGAGCCTAATTTTGGGCACGTGCTCAAACAGGATGGAGTGCATTTCTCAAGATCAGGGAAGAGAAGTTTTGCAGTAGATATTTTGCATTATACCATGACCCCCCATTAATATTCCAAAATGTGCACGCTGATTGGCCAGAGTGCACATTGTAAATCGACTTATACTAATGGAAAAAGGTCTGGTCGCCCGGACTTTTTCCATTAGTATAAGTCTTTTTTAAAACTCTGTCTTGCTATGTTAAAGGAGTTTAAAATAGCGACACAGGTTTAAAAAAAAGCAACGGAGATCTCTGTTGCTTTTTTTAAAGCTGTCTCGCTATGTTAAACTCCTTTAACATAGCTTACAATGTAAAAGCAACGGAGATCTTGCTTTCTCCATTGCTTTTTTTTTAAACCTGTCTCACTATGTTAAACCCATTTAACATAGCGAAACAGCTTGTAAAAAGCAACAGAGATCTTGCTTTCTCCGTTGCTTTTTTCAAAACTGTCTCTCTATGTTAAATGGGTTTAACACAGCGAGACAGCTTTAAAATAAGCAACGGAGATTCTCCGTTGCTTTTTTTAAAGCTGTCTCGCTATGTTAAACCCATTTAACATAGCAAAACAGTAAAAAGCAACGGAGATCTTGCTTTCTCCATTGCTTTTGCCCACAGCTCTGATGTACTGCGTAGGCATACGCATGCACAGTACATCAGAACTGCCACAGAGTACCAGACAGCTGCGGAAGGGCAGCAAGGAGGCATTATACAATGCCATTATTTAAGAAAAGTAATTTTTTTTTTCTTAAATAATGACATTGTATAATAGCAATAGCCCACTTCTGAGTGTGAGTAATGCCGGATTTACCCACGGTTGGCTTTGTTTGGTCCCTTGGGCTTCACTCTCGGAACCAAACCACGCCAACCATGGGTAAATCCAGCATTACCCACACCCAGGCGTGGGTTATTGCTATAATATTTGACAAACACAGGGCAGGATTTTTGCCAGGTCGAAAATTTAACATTTCACAGATAGCAACATTTGATGCATCTCTGATGATTGTTAATGCTAGGAGTATTAATAATAAAGTTTTTTTATTGGACAGTTTGCTATGTTCCCACAAGACTGATGTTATTGTTTGTGGAACATGTTTAAAGAGCAATGACTGGAAACCAATTCTGTCAGGGTATAAATGTTTTACTGTAACAGATATTCTTACAAAAAATCAGGTGTAGGTGTTATGATGGAGATTAAAGATAGCTGTTAGACCTGTGATAATATCAATACTATAATTTATGTAGCTGTGATAATATCAATACTATAATTTATGTAGCTGTGACAATAAAGACAGCCCTGGTACATAAAACAATTGCTGGAGTGTATACACCACCAAAGTCAAGTGCTGATGACCTTGAGGAACTAGTACATTTCTTGCATGAAACAGAGGAGGGAAGAATAACAATGGCTGAGGATTTAAATTTACCAGGAACAGACTATTGATTCATAAACTGTAGTAATGAAATTATTCACAATGTATGTTCAGTTACAGCAATTACTTCAGATTGTAAAAATAAAAATACACGGGAACAGAACATACCAGACATTGTTTGTGTTCCTAAAGACATTACTGTTACTTCATGTCAAGCTTTAACATTGATGTGCACTGATCATGGGGTTATAAGGGTTAATTTGTTGCTAGATAATTCTACCAAACCGAAATCTAAAGCAATACATAAAAGATTAATTACAGATTATATGGAAAGAAAACAGTCACTATGTAAAACTAATTGGAATGATGCGTTCAGTGGGAAAACCGCAGAAGGAATGTGAAGAGTTTTGAAAGAGAAATTGTCTGAGTGCAAAAAATCAAAAATGTTTAATATCAGGATCTAGGCATACAACATCATGGGGATATGCTTTCATAAGAACAAGACACCCGATTAAGGTGAGAGACAAAAAATATAAGAAATGGAAAAGAGGTTGAACTTCAACCTTGAAAACTGAAATAAACAAGCTGGACAAACACATTAAGCATAGTGTGAGACAAGATCAAGAAAAATTTGAAGAAAATTTATATAAAGATATTGCACATAATGGGAAACTATTTTATAGCTACACAAGATGTGAAAACAGTAAAGACATACAAACTGATAAACTGTGTGTTGAGTCTAAAATTTATTCTCAGACACAACAGATTATAGATATATTGTAGTGCTTGTTACTTGTTAAAATGTTGTTACCACTTGTAAAGAAATGACTTGGTCATCCTTTCTGGCATATTCTGGTTTGGTACTTGTCTACTGCACAGTATAATGTGTTGGAGCTTTTCTCCCCTGGCCTCCACTGAAAAAGGGCTATTTTTAGCTCAGTCTGACTTTTCCCAGTCAACAAATGTAAAATAAAAATAAATAAAAATAAAATATTTATAAAATCTTATGCAAAACACTTTGGCTCCACAAAGGGGGTGATACGTTGTCAAGATACTGAAATCAAATTCGATTATATTGAAAAAGAACTATGCAAGCTGGATCCAATCAAAGCACAGGTAGAGATGGAATTAGTAATAATGACATAAGAACACTTTAGCAAGAACTTACAGTACCATTGTATGTGTTATTTACTAGGTCATATAAATATGGGGAGATTCCTCAAGATTGCAGAAATGTACTTATTAAACCTGTCTTAAGGAAAAGGGGAGTAGGACAAACCCAGAGCCATAGAGACCCTTAAGTCTGCTTTCATGTTGTGAAAAAATAATGGTGAAGGTAATATTGGATAAATTATTGTCAGAACTGGAAATGTTGGGACTTGAAACCATATACCAGGATGCACATGCTGAAAATAGATCTATCACCACCTGTAACATGATGTTCTATAACAATATAATAACAGCTATGAATGAAAAAAGTATGCTGTGATGTAATTTATAAAGATTTAAATTCAGCATTTGACAGGGTCATACACAAAACGCTGATCAATAAATGAGTATAACTAGGTATTGATGTACTCTTGATAAAAAAGATAGCTGCATGGATTATAAAAAGGACATGGCAAATATCATACAGCAATTAGAAAGATGAAATTCTTGGTTACAGTTAAGGTGTCCCACAGGGCTCTTTCTAGGTCCATCTGTGTTTCAATTGTATCTTTCAGACCTAACCTTTTCATCTGAGGTGTTCTACGGTCTGTATGTATATGACTTGAAATTGGGTAAACTGACTACATGTGTTACAGATAGGGCATGTCTGCAAAAAGAACTTGACTAAATTGGCCATTTGGGCATAGGAGAATAATATGCTGATAAATACATCAAAAACTAATTATATGAAATTGAAGGGTGAATATTTAATACAGCACACAGTGACTGAAACCATAAATTCATTTAAGGATCTGAGTGCATAGGTTCATAGTTGGTTACTAGGCTATTGGCCCTAGGGCCTTTATAAGCCTAGCCATGTTATACCCTTGTTCCCTTATTGACCAACTTGTATGGTCTATATTTGCAGTGCAAGTCTATGATCAGCACTGATTGCCCTTATCCAAGAGGGACATAGGTGACACCCCTGGGATAAATTTATGGTCTAATACAAGCAAATAAAGAACGGCCAAGTTATGTCCAAAAGGTTTATTTTAAAACTCAATAAAAACAGTTCTATATAACAACACAGTTCCAAACCACAAAGCTTTTGGATTATTCCTTCCTAAGTGTGATCACACTGAGGAAGGAGTAATCCGAAAGCTTTGTGGTTTGGAACCGTGCTGTTATTTAGAACTGTTTTTATTGAGTTTTAAAATAAACCTTTTGGACGTAACTTAGCCGTTCTTTATTTGCTTGTATTGGACTGTTTTTATGAATGGCAAGTGCATTACAGGTTTTAGTTTCTTCTGATATGAATTCATGGTCTCCCATCCAGTTGTCTACCTTACGCTTTAATAGGGTCATTGATTAGCTTTGTTTTATGTAAATTGGGAGTTTGTTCCAGAGGAGTGGCAATCTCTGGGAGACATATCTGTTTCTCCAGCATGTCCTGTTAATGTTGCAGGCTAGGTTAAGATCCATAGAGGGAGTGCATCCTGTCCCATTTGACTTGCTGATGTGCAGAATTTCCATTAGGGCACGGTCCAAGACTGTTTTGTAAGCCAGGCGCAAGTCGCCTCTAAGCAGCCTATAAGATACAGAGTACAATGACAGGACCTTCAGTCTGTCCATGTAGGTCATGTGTTGAAGGGCCTGAATTTTCTTGTCGAGAAACCTCTAAGGTCTCTCCAGCTGCTGCAGGTGTCTGGTGAGGTACATACAAAAGGGAGAGAAAGGAGCATTGTATTGTATTAGTGTTCTGACGAGGGATGACTGCAGGGGAGTTATAACATCCTTAGCTCTGGATGTGATGCCCTAACTTATGAGATGTGCAACTTAGAAGGCCTTCCTTACCTCTGATGATGCATAGTGATTGACGTTAAGGTTGCTATCAACCTGTGCTCCCAAATCTCTCACCCCAGGGTTTGAGATAAGGGGGGTACTGTTAATATTGCAATTTGCAGGGACTTCCCCTTTGCTGAAAGGGATGATAAACTAAATGCCAAAAAAAGTGTTAAGTCCGTGGCTTTGGCACCAATCATTTGTTGGTGTAAGCCCTTTTTGTGGTATGTCAGCATCATTGGGGGACTCAATTGATTGCACCCATTTTGCAGTCATCGGCAAACTTGATAAACCACAGGCCATTTATTTTGGCTGGATGTCTGAGAAATAGATTCTAAACAGTAGGGGGTCCAGCTCAGATTCTAGATCCTTGTGGTACACCACTGGTAACTGGTCTGCAGGTAGAGGTGGAATCCCCAACTTTGACTGTATGTGTTCTGTCAGCAAGCCAGCTGGCTACCCATCTAGTTACACATGGGTTAATTCCCAGCTGGGTGAGTTTCTCAGTGATGCCAGAGTGGGGGATTGTGTCAAAAGCCTTGGCTAAGTCAAGATAGGCTGTATTTACTATTTTGCCTTCATCCAGGGCCTTGGTGACATTCTCAAAGAAGTCCACCAAGTTTAATAAGCATAATCTACCTTTCATGAAGCCAAATTGAGTTGGGTCAAGAGTTTGAAGATCACCTAAGTATTTGTTGATAAGGTCCATGAGGATTCTCTCCATGGCCTTGCAGATAAACCTTTTTAGGCTTATGGGTCTATAGTTCCCAGGGTCGGTTGATGGACCCCTTTTGTGAAAGGGAATTACTGTTGCTGTTTTCCAATCTGCTGGACAAAGCCAGTATTTGAACTGTGGTTGAAGAGAATGCCAAGTGATTCTGCTAGGTCTTGTTTTAGACCATTTAGCAGGCAGTCTGGGATGTTATCTGGCCCCATAGAGGCTGTGTTTTTGGCCATGGAGACTGTGGTTATGACCTGCACTCTCCATACATGTGTAAATCCAGCTTGGAGTTTTTCTAATTATATCAACCAATTGGTTAATGATATTTATAGAACTTTAGGTTGTATAAAAAGATTTATAAATTCTAGGAAATCAGAAATGAAGTATTTTTTGCTAATTCCATTAGACCCAAACTTCAGTATGAAATAACAGTATGGAAACCTTATAAGAAAACAAGCATGATTAAACTGGAAAGAGTACAGTGGAATATACCAAGGGCATCCATGGATGTGAAAATGTAAGTTATTATGAAAGAATAAAATATCTGAACTTGGACAGTGTCTCATATTAGAGGTAACTACCTCTGGGAATGTTTGGGGTTATCAAAACGTAGTAGAGAATCATCAGACAACCTATGTAAAAGATTTTATAGGAATGAGAAGTGTACTAACTGATTTTCTGAGACAGCAGCTGAACCCTGGAACAAACTACCAAATTACATTAAAGCAAACACTATTTCAGATATTTTAAGAAAAGCCTGGGCACTTATTATGTGAACAACTGTTTTGGTATATTGGCAGGCTAGAAGGGCATTAATGCCTGAGCCTGAAATATTTGTATGTATGTAAAAACTGTAAAACAGTGTGGCATAATGTGGAAATAAACTTAGAGCAATTAACTCATGCATTGAATAACACTACCATAACCTTGCATTATATAATATCTTGCCCTTGACCCCAGAAACTACCCTAGGAGGCCCCTGTTAAAACCCAATCCTTAATCCTAAACAGCCAACCATATTATAGGACCAGACAACATGGATCACAGGATCATAGGACATTACTAGGCTATTGGCCCTGAGGCCTTATAAGCCTAGCCAAGAGTTTAGCCCATGTTTAGACAAGTCAGCACCGAAAGCCCTTATCCAGCAGAGACACAGGTGGAATCCCAGGGGTGTATTTTCTGTTTCCCATCCAGTTATCCAGGTTGCGCTTGAAAAGGGATAATGAGGTACTCTGCTTGATGTAGAGAGGGCATCTATTCCACAGATGGGGGAGTCCCTGTGACACAAATCTGTCCCACCAACAAGTGCTCTTGATGTCACAGACCAGGTTGAGGTCAAGCATGCGGGTTACTCGAGTTGAGCTTGACTTGCGGATATGCAGCAGTTCAATCAAGATGGGGTCTGAGATTGCTTTGTATGCCAGACAGAGGTCACATCTGATGAGTCTGTATGAAACTGAGCAGAGGGACAGGGCTTTTAGCCCATCTGAGTAGGGTAGATGTTTGCGGCCCTGGATTCTTCTGGTGAGGAACCTCTGTGGTCTCTCCAGCTGTTGCATGTGCTTTGTGAGGTACATGCCTAAGGGGGCATTGTACTCAATAATTGTCCTTATAAGGGAAGAATACAGGGATGTTATGACCTCTTTTTCCATGGATGAGATACCCTTATTTATGAGCTTGGCCATGTAGAAAGCTTTCCATACAACGGAAGCAACATGATGGTCAAAAGTCAGGTTGCTATCAACCTGGGTGTCCAAATCCATCACAAATGATTGCGTTCTTAGGACTTTGTTATTAATGTGATAATATGTGGGGATGTCACTCTCCCCAAAGGGGATGATGATGTATTTTCTGGCATTCAACTTGAGGCCATGTTTCTGGCACCAGTCATTTGTTTGGATGAGACAGTCTTGGAGGACGTCCACATCACTTGGGGAATTGATGACTGGGCCCAGATTGCAGTTATCTGCAAACCTGGTCAGTCATAGACTACTGATTTTTGGTCTGCACCTCATAGAAGTATATCCCAAATAACAGAGGCCCCAGACCAACCCCTGGGTACGCCACTCATTACAGGTCTGCTACTTCAGGTGCCTTTCCCTATATTGATTAGGTGGGATCAGTGAGCCAGTTTGCTACCCATCTGGTAACATATGGCTTGACACCTAGTTGAAAGAGTTTATCTATTATGCCCAAGTGGGAATAGTGTCAAAGGCTTTGGCTAGGTCAAGGTTGGTGGTATGCACAGTCTTCCCCTCATCCATGGCTTTGGTGACTGTCTTAAAGAAGTTAACCAGATTTAACATACATGACCTCCCCTTGACAAAGCCAAACTGTGTGGGGTCAAGTGTTTGGAGGTTGCCAATTTCCCTGTTAATGAGATCCATGATAATCTATTCCATGATCTTTCAGATCAAGCTAGTTAGGCTGATGGGTTTATAATTTCCCAGATCGGTGGACTCTTCACCTTTGTGTAAAGGGATGACAGTGGCTTTCCTCTACTTGGCTGGGACAAAGCTGGTACTCAGGCTTTGGTTGAACAGGGTGCCTAATGGTGCTGCAAGTTCATGTAGCATGCAGCCTGGGATGTTATTGGGTCCCATGAAGGCTGTATTTTTTGCCTTTGAGAGGGCACTGATGACCTGTTCCCTAGAGATAAGGGAAGGGGGGCAGGTACTGGGAATGTCCTGATTTACTGATGGGGGGCAGAGGGGTGAAGTTTTCACTGAATCTGTTAGCCAGTAGTTTGGCTATATCTACAGCATTTGTGCATGTGGTGTCCTTGACCACCAGTTCTGAACAGATCTGGGTGCTTCCTTTGAGACTGCGGACATATGTGAAGAAGGCCTTATGACTGCCTCTATTAGATGTGGCCAATTTGGACTCTAAGTTGGCTTTAGAGGATTTCACTAGTGCTCATATTTTCTTGTTCAGGCTAAGGAGAGATTGCTTTCAATTTGGCACCTGCTCCTTCTTGGTCCTGGACAGCAATTTTTTTTTCCTTTTGTTATATAGTTTATTTATTGCAGCTGTCCACCAGACAGTTTTACTCTTCCTTGTGGAGGATGATTTTGTCCTGTCAGGCATTCCTGATTCCATGTATCTATATAAATGCTTGCATAGTACTTTGGTGTAGAGTTGGACATTGGTGCCATTTCACAACAGAGGGCGAGGGGGCTGTGAAGCTGTTTATACCATCCCTCAGGAGGTTGTAATCAGCTTTGGAGAAATTTTTTTCTTTGACCCTAGTTAGAGTGGGGGGGAGGGGGGTCAGGGGAGATGCTGACTTCGAAAGTGACCATTTTATGGTCAGATCTCACCAGGGAGGATGATACTGTAGGGGTGCCGCAATGGTTACTCATGTTGGTTAATACTAAGTCCAAGATATTATCACCTCTTGTGGGGGTATCAACTAGCTGTTCCAAGGCATTTGCATTGATAAAATCGAGGAATTGCTGGGCATTTGTGTTCTGGCATGAGTAGTTTTTCCAATCAAAGGTTGGGTAGTTAAAGTCACCCAGGATCAGGGTAAAGGGTTGAATCTTGATAGATTCAAAGAGGTCCAGATAGGTGGGGTGGGCAATTCAAAAACGTCTCTGTGGCCAGCTTGGTAGATTTGGGCATCCTAAGGCAATTTAGCAGTTGTCTCATGTTCTCAGACAACCAGTTAATCATTAAAGAAAATAACTCTGTATGCAAGAGATGTAAATACACAACTTTCCTGGAGGCAAAAATCTTGCATACAAACAAGGTTGTCAGGAATATCCACACTACATCCCTCATACATATCATTCACCACACAAACAGATTGTCTTATGCTGACGAGCTTAAAAGAAATCTTCACAAATCTTAAAGACCACCAAAGCCACCTAAGAGTAACACTGTGCCTCAGCAATCACTAAAACACACAACAAACACAACACCAAACATCTCACATAAGCCTACACATAATGTTTTTCCAAGCAAAGCCCATAAGACAAACATACTCTTTGAAAAATACTCTTGTCATTGGGACACCACTGTATGAGACACAGATGCCCTACTAACCAGGTTATGCAAGGAGAAGATAACAGTTAGTCAAATAGAATATCCAGAACCATGATGTGCAGTTTCACGAACACACTCAAGTTACTGCACCCCAGATACCAGTCTGATTCTATCATAGTCCATTTGGGCAAAATAACCTGAGACATACCTCACTGGACTACATGAAAAGAGAAATACTGAATGACTTGGAATATGTGTTACAGACAGGTATGAGTCTTGCACTGAGCAGCATTCTATCTTCACCACAGTATGAACATAAAATGATTGATTTTAATAATTGGCTTAGTTTCTGGTATCACTCCAGGGGGAGTCCAATATCTGTCAGCATGGGAGAACATTGTCAAAATACCACATTGCTTTGCCAAGGATGGGTTGCACCTGAACTCCTAGGCTATCAGATATTGGCTAAAACTTTAACCACCTCCGTAGACCCTTTTTAGGCAATGCCAAAATGACAAAACTACCAACAAAGTGAAAAAGTCTACAAGCATCTTTAAGATGTTACTGCTCAATGCTCAGAGCCTAAACATAAAACTCCACACATGTCAAGTCCTCCTCACTCTGGAGAATGGAGACATCTGTGCTGTGACCAGGACTTGGTTTAAAGCCATAGAAAGTACCTGGAAGTGCAAAGCTACAGTGCTTTCCACACATTTAGACTAACAACAGCACAGACTGGGGCCAAAGGTGGAAGTGTCTTAATCTACATTAGTGACAAGCATACCTCTAGGTTGGTCAAACAGGATCATACAATAGAAATCATTCATGTGCAAATGACCATAGGTAAGGTCCCTCACCATATCATGGATAGCTCCAAGCACACAATCCAACAAAACACCCTCTTCTTGGATGACTTTAACTACCCATCTATACACTGGGAAATGTACACTGCCTCAAATTCAGAGGCATCCTGGACTTTATTAACACAAACACCCTGGAGCAGATACTGCACGCTCCAACCAGAGGATCAAACATAGTGGATCTAGTACTCACAAACAATGGGAGAGCATTGCACCCATCCCATGTCACGTCCTTACTAGTGAGGTTGGATCACAAAGCTAACTCATTTGAAGTAAAAGTCAACCCACAAAATCCAGCTAAACCAGTAACAGGAACTATTCAAAGGTGAACTACATTCTATTACGTGATAGTTTGTCAAAATTCAAGGTTCCCCCCAATCCCGGGACCACAGCTACCAATGCAGAGTCTCTATACAAACATGTAAATGGCTGGATAGAGGCCACTGTATCTACTATAAATAAACCCAAAATAAACAATAAAAACAGATCCCACTGGTGGAATCCTTACCTAAACAGGGTTTATAATAAAAGAAGAAATTTCATGGCCAAAATCAGGTAAAGCAACTCCCTTAAAGACAAGTGCTGTCTTATACAACTAAATAGGAAACTAACAAATCTAATTAAGTCAAACACGTCCACTCATGAGGTCAGGATAGCCTCTCAGGCTAAGGACAATCAGAAGGCCTTCTTCAGCTATGTCCAGAACATTACAGGTAACACACAACAGTGTGCTGAACTGGTCGTGAACAGTACCACCTACACTGATCAGGGAGACACAAATCTACTGGCTGATAAATTCAACTAAAATGTCACCCCCCCAACTTTCTCCCCACCTCCACAGGTGAAATTCCCTCCATCATACTTCCCCAACTATCAGCAGGGATGAAGTGCTGGCAGCACTTGCTAAAGCCAAGAACACCGCTTCAATGGGTCCTGACAACATTCCCATTTGCCTTCTGAAAAGTCTAAAACATGATCTATCAGGATCACTGGAGGCACTGGTCAAATACAGCCTTGAAGCAAGCTATGTTCCAAGTGAACAGAGGACTGCAACAGTCATTCCCCTCAACAAGGGCAGACCATCAACTGACCCAGCGAACTACAAAACTATCAGTCTAACAAGCCTAATATGCAAAGCCATGGAACAGATTATTATGTAAATGATAAACAAGAACATTCACAACCTACAGACACTGGACCCATCCAAGTTTGGCTTTGTTAATGGAAGGCCATGCGTACTTAACCTGGTAGACATTTTTGAGAGGGTCACCAAGGCAAAGGATGAGGATAAAACAATACATACTGCATATCTTGACCTGGCTAAGGCATTTGATACAGTACCCTACTCAAGTATTGCTGACAAGCTCTCTGAGCTAGGCAAAAGCCCTTACATAACTTGCTGGATTGCTGGCTGACTCACAGACAGAATCCAAGAAGTCAGGATTGGTGAGACCACCTCCACCAAAAAACAGGTCACCAGTGGAGTACTCTAGGCTTCAGTGCTAGGCCTGCTCCTATTTGGCATCTACTTCTCAGAAATAAAGGACAATGTTAAAGGCTTCTGGCTCTCCAAGTCTGCAGATGACTGTAAATTGGGAGCTATTATAGATTCCCCCCAAGACCCAAACATCTTGCAAGTGGGTTTAACACAAACAAATTACTATCACCAAAGCCATGGCCTAAAACTCAATGCTAAAAATTGCATTATAATTTCCTTTGGGAAACTGTCAACCTAAGTTAATAATTCCATTTATAACACACCCCTAAGAGTCAACTCAGTTGTAAGGGATCTGGGAACACACGTAGACAGCAATCTGGCCTTTCACCAACCTATAGCTAAGATAATAAGAAAATGATTCTGTGTTGCCCAACTTATAGGTAAGGGTATGGCATCCAGGTCCAAGGAAGTTATAGTACCGCTGTACTCGGACCTTATCAGACCTATCATTTAACACAATGCCCTTTTTTGGCTTGTATTTAACCAGAGACTTGCAACAGTTGGAATGCCCACAAAGATTTCTCATCAGGAAAATTCATGGCATAAAGACCCTGTCCTACAATGATTGTCTAAAGGTGCTGTCTCTGCATTCAGTCTCTTACAGGCTGCTGAGAGGGGGTATTTGCCTGGATTACAGGGCTTCCTCAGATACAATCCTGCTGGATCTGTTGCACATGTACAAAACAAACAGCACTAGAAGCACTCGATCCAGGGATCTAAGCTTCACGTGACATAAACAGAACATGCAGGAGAGACAGATATATGTCCCAAAGGATTCCTGCCATATGGAATAGGCTCCCCATCCTTGTAAAACAGAGTTCATCCCTGACCCTTTTCAAATGAAACCTTAACAATTGGTTGGGAAATCATAAATTTACCCTTGGTCTGGTCCCCATGTCCGTTATGCACAGAAACGGTCAATAAGAAAAATGTTATCCTAAGTAACACCCCCTACAAATCCTTAGCTATGCCTATTAACATGCCCTTCTATATGACAGTTGTGACCAAAATGGTTTGGGCTGCAAGACTAGGCTTGTAAGGATCCTAGTGGTTGTTAGGCTGGTAACAACCTATGAGCCTATGAACAAGGTACCAGAGGATTATTTTTTTTTAGTTTCTGTTTGTGCATTTGTTGTTTTGTAAATTATCAAGCAAGATAACTTAGCCTTTTTTAAAAAGTGAGAATTTGTGAATTTCAGGTCCTGTCTTCTTTTCCTGAGTCAGTCAGAGTGTTATATTTGCTGACTTGCAATGCCAAGCTAATTAGTGAACTGGCTGTCCATGGTTATCTGGAAAGGGAGAGTGCAGTTTTATATGACACCACAGAGTCAGAAGAGTTGTAAAATTTGAGCTGGAATTGTTTTCTGACCTCAGCTGTTGTGCAGTAACACAACAGAACTTCAAATACCTTTACGTGTTTGTTCTCCTTAGCAAAATACTTTCAAATGTGATAGGCAAAGTGACGCAGCACCAGGGGATACAAATTCTTATGAAAGCATCATGAGATCAGCTCAAGCATGGTGTGCACTGAGGAAGCTGATTAGTAATATGAACAACACAGAAACTACTATGTGATGCTCTTTAATGTATGAAAATATAGGGAATCATCTGCTAGGGAAGGAAATACACTTTAAAGTAAGGAAATGTTAAGCTTAGGGCATAGCTATCCTTTAAATCAAATAATTTCTTTCAGAATATTTTTTTGCTCGTCTTGTAAGCGTGTAAATAAACAGCAGATGGCAGTGTCTACTACAAATTAGTTTACTGCATTCACATGAAAAAGTAACTTTTAACAGCAAATCATCAGAAACAAAAACAGAAATTAGAGTGACTTGAAATGCACATTTATTAGTATTCCATGCCAAATGTTGCAGGAGAGATTTTAAGTGAAAACAATAAGCATCAACAAATCAGAACTCTCTGCATTCACAATGACACATACGTTACTGGTTATAAATGTTATGTCATTCCTTGTCATGTTTATGACAGGGTAATAAGTAATGTTCTAATTGTCTGGTTCTGTATCATTCATGTCACAGATCTGCAGTTGCTCTGTATTACCAAATTGAGAGTACATTGTACAGCCTTGCCTCTGTTCCCTTACCACTTGCACAAAAAACATCTAGCATGTACTTTTTCCTGCACTACAGAGATTACTTTGGTTACTGGTAGGAATGATGGCCATACCATCAACTCACTGTGAAAAAAAAAGAACAGTGAAGCATAATTGTTGATCACTAACTGGCTCAGTGCTTGACAGAATCTCGAGGAACTGAAAAGCTACAAAAATGAAACATATATTCTAGCCATTGACAAATGTATCTAAATATATGTATTTTTCATGAATGTTATTTAACATGAGCTACATCTTCTATAAATATTTTATTTTATGTGCCTTTCAACCCAAGTTTTGGATGAAATGGATCTGGGGAACAGTTCACTTACCTGTATAAAAATAAATAAATAAAGAGAAATAATTCGTTTACTGTTTTGTATAAAGTTATGCAGTGGTAGGGGGCAATGTAACAGTAATGTTAACAGTATTTTCTATTTATTTAGCCATTTAAGAATTTAATGATAATGAAAGGTAGTGTTTATATGGTGGACTAATAACCCCTCTTAAAAGTTAGGTGAGGGTAAAAGGGCACCTTCTTAACAATGCTATTGCAGAAAATGCTGTAGGTGGGGTTCCAGGGGCACCTTCTTAACAACGCTATTACAGAAAATGCTGTAGGTGGGGTTCCAGGGGTACCTTCTTAACAATGCTATTACATAAAATGCTGTAGGTGGGGTTCCAGGGGTACCTTCTTAACAATGCTATTGCAGAAAATGCTGTAGGTGGGGTTCCAGGGGCACCTTCTTAACAATGCTATTGCAGAAAATGCTGTAGGTGGGGTTCCAGGGGCACCTTCTTAACAATGCTATTGCAGAAAATGCTGTAGGTGGGGTTCCAGGGGCACCTTCGTAACAATGCTATTACATAAAATGCTGTAGGTGGGGTTCCAGGGGTACCTTCTTAACAATGCTATTACAGAAAATGCATTTAGCTGACACTATTCACTGAAAATATACCTGCATAAGGCACAGTGACAAACACACAATGTGCAGCAGGATTAACAACTGTCCTGATTCTTCAACTCTATCATGGTCTAACATATTTCCAAATTATTAGTTGCATCTCTGTGGTATTTATATATCACCATCACTGTGCCACCCTCATTAAAGCTGACTGAGGTTCTTTTAAGAATTGTATTTATTTATTTATTTATTTATTGCTTCATTGTAAATTGTAAATTGCTTCAGCAAATGTCTTATATGTGGATTGCTGTTTTCCAGGGCTCCTAATCTGGTAGGCTATCTACTTCCTCATGTTTCCTTACAGTCTATCTGCTTTCTGCATTCTTTTCACTGGTGTGTTAAGCTTTCTCACACATCACTCAAATGATACAAAGCATGCTTTGTGTTTGTATTCATTCTTCTCCATGCATGCTTAAGAGCTCCAAACATCTGTAAAGATTTAATATGGGACTACATCAAACTTATGAGCTTCAGACACTGGAGCTCACCTCCCATTCTCCTCTGCCTTCTCAAATTACTGCCCTGCACCCACCAGACTCTGTCTTGCTACCTGTTCCGACAATCATTATTATTTATTTATTATTTTATTTTACATTTGATTACTGGGAAAGTCCGACTGGACACATGTTCTTTTTCAGTGGAGACCCAGGGAGAAAAGATTCACATAGTACATACAGTTTACATAAACTGAATTATAATTGACAATGGGATGCGACACAAATACATATAGACAAAGTTTAGATAAGCAGGACCTGATAAACTCACTAAGGAAATAAAAAATTCAAGCATATAGAGTAATAAGATACACTTACAGCAGTTTTAACATCAGATCATCTTGCATGAAGTTTTAGCAGTTTGCATTAAGACTCAGAAAATATACGCAGTGTAGGTAGGTATAGAATAGAAACTAGAGAAACTAGGGTGGTAACACTAGAATATTTACACAATATTTACACAATATGCAATTTCTGTGTATGATTTACATGGTTAATTTGGTCATCCGTACATGTTTGTTATCAGAGTTAGATGATGTACTGTAAGTGTGGGGTTTGTATTAATGCTGCAGAGATAGTAGTAGTGTTAGAGAGAAGGTCTTTAGTCAGGAGTAGAGCTAGAGCAAGGACAGTGACAACAATGACCTAATAAATGAAATAACATTACAACCCCTGCTATTCTACACAAAAAAATATTTGCTGACCATAAGTAAATCACCCTTGAAATCCACATCCAACCCTCACCCCCCAGTAAGGAAATCTCTGTAAAACACTTCTCCAAAGCCAACTTCATGCTACTCAAGTCTGAAGTGACAAACATCATGACACCCATGCAGATGGGAGCTGAAAGTTCGACTGCTGAATCCTACACTAAGGCACTGTAGGAGCACATCCACTTGTGCATGAATCGTGCCATCCCAAATAGAACCAAGAAGCTCTCCTCCAAAAAAAGGAAGCCAGTCTTGTGGTCCCCTGCCATGAACAAACTATACAACAGAATAAAAAACTGTTGCAGAAAAGAGGAAGATGCCAGGATACAAAAAAACTCCCTTACCAGCCTCAGTAAGAAGCTGAGATCCCTCATAAAATCCTCCAAAGTTAGTTATGAAAATAAAATTGCCAAAGATTCCAAAGACAACCACAAGGCATTCTATAGTTATGTCAAGAATCTAAATGGCAATGCTCAAATCTGCTCTGAGCTACAGCAGAATTGCATTAAATATACTGATCCCAAGGATATTGCCAGTATCCTGGCAGATCGATTTAGTGCCAACTTCACCCCCCCTCTCACCTCCTAAAGGACCCATCTCAATACCAAAAAATTGCCAAATTCCGGTAATCACGGCCACACAGGCAGAAACCATTATCTCCAAAGCTAAGAATACAGCATCCATGGGACCAGATGACATCCCGGGCTGTGTACTACAAGAACTACAAAATTAACTGGCACCTCACCTAGGTCTCATGTTTAATCTTAGCCACACCTCAGGCTTTGTGCCCACTGAATGATGCACAGCTACACTTATCCCACTCCACAAGGGGGGATCCACCTTGGATCCCGGGAACTACTGCCCCATCAGTCTGACAAGCCTGATCTGCAAGGGCATGGAACGCATTATCATGGAACTTATAAACAAAGACATTGGCAACCTTCAAACACTGGACACCACCCAGTTTGGATTCGTGAAGGGCCAATCTTGTCTCCTGAACCTGACTGACTTCTTTGAATCAGTCTCTAGTGCTGTGGACGAGGGTAAGGTGGTCCACACAGCCTATCTGGACCTCGCCAAGGCCTTTGACATCATCCCCCACTCTGGAATCATAGATAAACTTACTAGGCTGAGCATAAATCCCTACATCACTCGATGGGTTGCCAACTGGCTTACTGACAGAACCCAGACTGTAAAAGTAGCCAACTCTAAATCCAGCTCCAGACAAGTGACAAGTGGAGTACCTCAGGGTTCAGTCCTGGGACCGCTCTTGTTTGGCATCTACTTCTCTGAAATACAGGCCAACACTAAGGGACTCTGGCTAACAAAGTTCGCAGATGACTGCAAACTGGGAGCCATTATTGAATCCCCAAATGATGTGGATATTCTACAAAAGGGCCTTACAGAAACAGATGCTTGGTGCCAGAGCCATGGGCTCAAGCTTAATGCCAAGAAATGTATAGTTATCCCCTTTGGGAAAAAAAAAACATGTACCCATGAATTACCACATAGGTGGCAATACACTAAACACTGAAAATGTGATGAAAGACTTTGGGACACAGGTGGACAGTGGTCTCACCTTTGATAACCACATCACCATAACAGTCAGGAAATCCTTCTATGTGGCACACCTCATCACTAAGGGCTTTTCATCCAGAAAAAAGGAGGTCATTGTCCCACTGTACACATCCCTCATTAGGCCCATTATAGAGTACAATGCCCCATTTGGTATGTACCTCACAAGACATCTGCAACAGCTGGAAAGGCCGCAGAAATACCTCACTAAAAGAATCACAGGCCTAAAGCAGATGCCCTATGCTGACCGTCTAAAAAAACTCCAGCTATACTCTGTGGCATATCGTCTACTCAGAGACTATCTCTGCTTAACATACAATGCCATGTCAAACCCTGAGCTGTTGGACATGCTCCACTTAAAGAAATCCCAATCCCTCACAGCCACATGCTCCAGGGATCTAAGGATCTAAACCTTGTCATCACAATGAACAAAACATGCTGGAGGGATAGGTTCCTGACCCAGAGACTCCCCATACTCTCTAATAGACTGCCCATACATGTCAAGCAGAGTGCCTCCTTGGACCTCTTCAAAAGGAACCTTGACAATTGGATGGAAGATTGGAAATTCACCCCGGGGATCACATCAGTCGCCCTAATAGACAGGGGTCCAGGGAAGTAAATATTATGGGAAGAAATATCCAGGGAATTGTTATGGCTAGGCTTGTATAGGCCCTAGGACCGATAGCCTAGTACCAGTCTATTAACCTATGCAGATTTCTGCTGGTTAATTAACTCAAGTCTGCACATATTTAAACATGGAAGTTGGCTATCCCACTTCCCCAAAAAAGCAATTATTTTCCGTTCTGCAGCATTCTGTTGTATGCCATCCTCTTGTCTCACACACCATACTAGTAACCAATAATCTTCTTATTCATGATAGCAGAAAATGCTTCTGGTGTGCTTTGGATGTTTATTTACTTATACCTTTCTACACTATTCACTTTCATGCGTATGAACTACACTGTTTTAAGGTGCAAATGACCATACTGCTCCTTGTACCAAATGTTGATGTGTATCATAATGCTTGTTTTGATAAGGTCTAATCTTGAAATTGGAACACAGAATCCATCAGTCATTCATAGTTAAAAACATTAAGATAGAATGTATTTATTTATTTTAACAGGGGTAAAGCACCGATCCCCATGGGTCTTTTTCAAACTCAGCCCTGGAACACTATCTAGTTAAGTGGCTTGCGCCAAATCATACAGTTAGGATATTGGAAGTTGAAATTAAAACCTGGATCACAGAAATCATCTTATTAACTGTTCATAGCCTTAAACATCTGCACCAATTGCTAGGCAATTATAACAATACACTTTATACAGAGAAAATACAGTAGTATGTATAAATAGTCAAGAGGTAATATTTAGTTTGCATACCTGGAAAGCAAGATGGAATTAACAGCACATTTTTTAAAATCCATTCCTTTATATGCACACATCAAGAAAGAGACAAATTCTGATTGATTATCTACTTGTAGAAAAGATAAACTACATGGACGTGCAGCGACAAGTGTGAAACACTAACTAGTAAGGGTGTTCCTGACATTGTATAACAGTGTGTTAATCAAATATGTGTAAGTGTATTGCAAATATGCTACACACAGCACTTAAAGAACAGCATTGTGAAGGCACTGAAGAAAGTACACAAATGCATATTGTAGCTGTTTTGTCCGTTTTGAAAACTAGGGGAACAGTGAGGAAAGTAAGAAAACCCCAAGTGAACCCAAGGCAGGGAGTCACATGACGGCAAATGAGTTGTATATTAGGCCTTAAGTCAGCAGGCTTGTCAGACACACTTTCTTTAACATTAAGGAGATTTCTGTGGAGGAGACCCAGCAAATCTGAGTGCAAGTGTTTGGAAGAATGGAAATGCTATCCTGCAGAGGGAAGTTGGATGAAAGCTGTTGTACATATGGAGTTTGTCTTGCCTGTGAGGGAAGTTGTTAAAAAGTCTTCACTACCTGTTGAATTATTACTACATACCTTTTTGGGACCACTTTGAGAGATTCTTTATGCATACCATGTTGCATGGGAAGGAGGCTGCTATGAAGCATTTTCGAGAAAGCTGTAAGTACTGTTTTAAGAACTGCATTTCATTTAAATTTTTTGTTTCTACCTGTTTTGCCAAGGAATGCAAATTTTTGTTTACCTCCCCTGTAAACTAATTTTTATTTATTTATTGTATTTATTTGACATTTATTTACATGGAGTGTCCGACTGGACAGCTGGTGTCCGTTTTCAGCGGAGGCCCGGGGAGAAAAGCTGCACAAGTACAGTAGTTACAGCATTTAGAAATAATAGTAACAAGCTACAGACACTATGAATGTCAATAAGTTAGCATTATACTATTATTTTTATTTATTTTTATTTTACATTTGTTGACCGGGAAGGTCCGACTGGGTATATATCCATTTTCAGTGGAGGCCCAGGGAGAAAAGCTCCATACAGAAGACAAGACAGAACAGCATAATACATTGTAAAATACAATGCAGAGAAATTGTTACATATTTACATATTGGAACAATTCCACTATTAGTATAATTCAAGATAGAGGTTATACAATATATTTGTAGGTCACTTTCCAAGTTCCCAGCCCAACATTCAAAACAGTCATATATATTTGTGTGTCTCTTTATAGGTTACTTAAAATACATTCTAGACTTCACTTATGCAACAAGTTTGTACAGAGTAACTAGGTTAGGATTCAGTGACACTGCTAGGAGACCCTAATTTGGTGCACAGTAGAAGAGTGTGGGGATTAGTCAGGGGTAGAGCAAGGACAGAGCCATCGCACAGTGAAGTATTGATTAAGGTTTTTTTTTTAATTGGGTTGGAGAGGGTTGTAAGGTAAGTTCTGTAGGAAGAGAGTTCCAGACTTTACCAACTGAGCTCATAAACAGAGCTTCCACAGCTGAATGGTTAGCTTTGAAGGTGAAAGCTAGCATTTTGTTAGAGGATAAAAGAGTTTTAAGGTTCTGGTAGGGGGTGATGAGAGTTTTAAGATCTGGTGTCCATCCTGGCTGGTAGAGAATCTTGTGGGCAGTTACTAGCTGGTTAGCCAGTAGAAGGTTAGGTAGTTCAAGCCAGCCCAGTAGTTTGAGGTTATGGCAGTGATGTGTCCTATAGGCCGAGGTGGTGGCAAATCTGGCAATGTGATTATAGCAGGTAGTGAGCTTGTTCAGGTTGGTTTTACTCAGGTTGGTGAATAAGGGGGAGGCGTAGAGAAGTGTGGATAGTAGATGAGTGTGAGCAAGAACAGTTCTGGCTAGGGGAGTTAAGAAAGGTTTGCTTCTATGTAGAGAGCCATATTTTTTATTTACTGTTTTGATTGTGTGGTTGATATGTAAGTCAAACTTTAGGTTGTTGTCAACTATAACTCCTAGGAGTTTGATTGAGGGGTCTGGTGAGATAATTGTGCCATTGTTAGATTTAATGGAGAAGGTTAGAGAGGAGATCTTCCGAGATGGGAAGACCAGCAGCAGTTTGTTTTTTTTTGGGGATTTAGTATGAGAAGACAATGGAGGAGCCAATTTTCAACTATGCTAAATGTGTTTTGAGATAGTATCAGTAGTTCTTCAGAAGTTGTGGCAGAACAGATTAGGGTTGAGTCATCCGCGTATTGAATACAGGTAGTATCTGGTATTACTTTATGCAAGTCATTAATGAATATGGAATATAGGAGCGGCCCTAAGATGGATCCTTGGGGGACTCCCCAAGTGTTATAGGTAAAAGGGTAGATAAGTTATCTTTCCACAGGACTGCCTGTTGTCTACCTCCCAGATATGGCTTAAACCATTAGATAGCATGGGTGTCTAGGGAGATTTTTTCTAGGGTTTGCAGGAGACGTTGATGGTTTACCATGTCGAAAGCTTTGGAAAGATCTAGGAAGATGGCTGAGGAGAGTTTATTGCTATTATGATTTATGACATCGGTAAAGGATAGTAGGGCAGTGGTGGTACTGTGGTTTAGTTTGAAGCCATGTTGGGAATTTGACAGGTTATTGTTATCAAGAAGATATGCTAGGAGTTGTTTCTGGATACATCTTTCCATGATTTTGGCTATAGGAGAGAGTATTGCTATGGGTCTGTAGTTTGAGAGGTCAGTGGAACTGCCTCCCTTGTGGAGTGGAATGATATGGGATATCTTCCAGATAGTGGGACTGGTAGCTTCAGATATGGATCTGTTGATCATAATGGATACAGGGTAGGCTACAGCATCAGCTATTTTTTGTAGGTAGTCTGCAGTAAGGAGATCAGTGGCAAGGGTAGATGGTTTTAGTTTTCTAATTAGTTTAAGGATAAGTGATGTTGAGACTGGTTCAAATTTGAAGGTTGTTTGGGTACTGGGTGTAGAGGCTGATGGATTTGGTGCACTTGGGGATAAGTTATTGGCTAGGTTTTGGATAGTTTCTGTAATGAAGCTATTGAAGGAGTTGGCAACCTCTGCAGGAGAATTTGAGTTGGAGGTTGAGGGGACAGGGGTGGTAGATAATCCTGGATGGGGAAGTTTATTTAGTTGCCCAGAATGTATGTGGTTTGTTTTGGTGTTTTTTTTTGTAGGTTGTGATAGTAGTTTTTTTGTTGGTTGTGACAGATTTTTTTTGTGTCATTCCTTAATTGTCTATAATGGAGTTGATCTGTGAGTTTTTTTGAGGCATGCCAAGTGGCCCAAGCTTTATTTCTTAGTAAGACTTTTTGCCTAGTTGCAGCTGTAAGCCATGGGGTACTTTTGGTTTTAGTCCTAATGGCACGAGCTGCAGCGTGGTTGTCTAGGATGGATAAGAATTTAGTATTAAAGTATTTCACAGCTTCCTCTAGTGGAAGATGCTTAAATACTGACCAGTTGCAAAGTTTAAGGTCTGTCTGGAAATTCTTAAGGTTACATTTTTTTCTTGTTCCTGATTGTTTTGTAGGTGGGTTATTTGTGGATTTCAGCCTTTTGCCTGACAATATAGATGAGATGGTGATCACTTATGTCATCAGGCAAAGTTCTGGCTTTATACATGTGTGGGTGATTGTTAATAAGTATCCAGTCTAATATAGTTTCTTTATTGTTAGGTTTAGTAATCCTGGTGGGAGAGGATATGACTTGTGAGAATCCATAAAGGTTAACATGGTAAATGGGGGGGTTCTGATGAGCATGAGTACCAGTCTATATTAAAATATCCAAGTACAATGGTTTCCTGGGGATAATTATTTGATACCCAGTTTAGTATGTCCTCAAGTACTGGTATGTTTTTGCCTGGGGGGATGTAGACACAAATTATATATATACTTTTGTTTTTGTTGGTGTAGTTTAGTAGTAATGATTTCAGCATTAGTATTTTGGAAAGGTTGGTGGATGTCAATGGTCATTTCTAGCACGGACTTGTAAAGAACAGCTACCCCCCCTCTTTTTAGCAGTACAGTCGTGTCTAAATATATTGTAACCTGGTGGTATGACCTCATTAACTAAGGTGCTTGCAGCTACCCCCCCCCCTTTTTAGCAGTACGGTCATGTCTAAATATATTGTAACCTGGTGGTATGACCTCATTATCTAAGGTGCTTGGTTTGAGCCAGGTTTCAGTAAGACAAAGAATATCAGGGGAAATGTGATCTAGTAGGGCATGGAGGTGCTGAACTTTATTATTTAGACTTCTGATGTTTAGATGACTGACCAGAAGTGAATTAGGAGGTTTATTTAAGGTATAGTTTATAGGGGATGAGGTAGAATTGATACTAGAGTTATTGGTAGAGGTTGGACCAGGGTTTGGATGGATGTCTCCATCCATGGTGAGATTACTTTGAGATTTAATGATTAAATTCAGAAACTTAAAAAGAAGGTTTTGGTATTTTTTAGTTTGTGGGTTGATGTATCGATTTCTAATAGCATTGATGAGGTGTTTGTTTGAAGGGGTAGCTATGGGGGAGTAATCAGGTGTTCTAGCTGATTAGGTACAGGCAGTGTGATAGTATGGCTTCTTGGGGAGTGAAAACCATAAATCACCTGTTGTTCGTAAGCAGTTAGTATGTAAGGGATAAGCAACAGTGCTATTATGGAGTAGGTCAACAAGAAGCTGAATGGATATAGTACTGGGGCCATGGTAGGGTAAGGGTGGAGGTAGTGGGGTTTGAAGTAGAAGAATAGTAATTAGGGTGGGTGTGGCAGTTTGTATTAATTGCTTATTGGTTATTGATTGGTTGTTAAGAAGGGGTGTGTGGTACAGTAGTATAAGTGTAGTGGTGCTGGGGGCGAATGGGAATTTTGGGTAGGGCAGGGGAGCGGAGTGAGCCTGTAGGGCGAATGGAGCGGGTAGAGCCAAAAAGAAGTGAAGACTATAACAAATTATCAGCAACTGCAGCTCATAAATTAAATAAAGATGGGCTGGAGCTATGTTGTAAGGAAAGTAGTGTAGACACGTTTTAAATTTGGGTTTGCTAACCCAGAAGAGTAGTGGGAGTTTAGCAATTACACAAATGGGGAGTAAAAGTAGAAATAACTGCTATACGTAGAAACTTTGGGAGAATAATACTGTGCGAGCGTTTGCCGTGGTGAATGCTGCCACCTAGTGGCAAATGAGATAGCAAACAGATATGTTAAAATAGTCTTCGTACACTACAATTAAGCCCGAGTTAAAAAACTAGAGGGGGAGAGTGGCAAGCGGACTGCAGTATGCTGCTAACACACACAAGTGAGGTCAGAATAACAAATACAGCTAGTAAATTAGGTTACAAGTTGTTTGCTTTAAGTTATTGTATTGTGTTATACATTGAGACTTCCTTGTGTAGGGATGCCCTCATTGTGGTAGTGTTCAATGATGCCTGGGTATCAGGCAATTCAAAGGTGTCTTCTGGTTTTAGCAGGGAGGTAGTCCTTGTGTTTTAAAGGCATACTACAAAGTAGTTATAATACAAAGGTATAACGATGTTGCAAGGAGA
Source organism: Protopterus annectens (assembly GCF_019279795.1). Lineage (NCBI taxonomy): Eukaryota > Metazoa > Chordata > Ceratodontiformes > Protopteridae > Protopterus > Protopterus annectens. The sequence continues at coordinate 380,382,873 of NC_056749.1, forward strand.
TATTAGAACTCAGGAGATACAAGACTAGTAGATTAGGTTGGGCGTAGTGTAAAGCAACAATAAAAGAAGATGAGTGTACTATTCACATATTTACAATGGGCATTTAGTAGCATTCACAATGTTGAGCACTATATATATATATATATATATATATATATATATATATATATATATATATATACAATAATACACTAATACAATACAATACAATAATAACACTAATGTATACTGAATTTCAAAAAGCTAATGGCTAACAGTGTTTCTGTGTTTACTAAAATATGATATGATAATACACATACATACACACACACTATATATATATATATATATATATATATATACATATATATATATATATATATATATATATACACACACACACACACACACACACACACACACACACACACACACACACATATATGTGTGTGTGCGTGTGTGTGTGTGTGTGTGTGTGTGTGTGTGTGTGTGTGTGTGGAAAAGGCAACACCAAAGTGTACCAACAAAGTTATCAAAAAAAATGGTAACACTTGAATGGAAGCTTAAATAAAAACAGTAACATTTAGTGCTTTTGTTCTTTTCTAAGAACCAGAACTTCATCAGTAAATGGTCAAACAGAAGAGAACTCAAACTTTAAATTCTGACTCAACCGTGCAATCACATATCAACTCACTCTCAAAGCATCCATTCTGAAACAGATGACCATAATGAAATTATCAAATTGAACAATACAAACATCCCTGAAACACTTTTCATATAGTAAAACACTTAGAAACATGATTAGAATATAATAAAAAGTAAATTTACCAATACAAGAAAAGTGATTCACAAAAATACATTTTATATTGACTGATTCATTTAAACTTTGTGGAATATCTGCAGCCAGTTTAGGCTGCCATTAGTTTCATGAAGGCCTAAAATATTGTTCACATCACCCATGTTAAAATTAATTTTGATTTGTTCTAAAACAAAAAATATATAATTTTTAAAAAAATATTTACATGACAATTTATGTTTAGTTAAGGCATGCCCTGTTTTCAACTTAAGTTAATTTTTGTTAAATGAGCATCATTTAAATGTTCTTTAAAACATTTTCCTTTACTCCTTCTTGTAGGGCTAAATTGACTGATGTTCTGATTGATTTAAGGCTTTATGTTAGAAAATTAAATTTACAAAATATTTTATCTCATATCAATGTAACAGAATCCACAGCTGACAATATTTATAAAGAAAAAAAGAAAAAATATATAAGAAAAAAGTTGTTGCAAACTATGTTTATTATTTACTTTGCAAACCTTTGTTGATGGGTGTGACAAAGAAATCAAATCTTTGATTAACATCATCAAGTGCAACAGCTGGCACAACATCTCTAGAAAGGAAAGAGAAGCATTATGTGAACTTAGTAATTCCACCATTTTCATGTCATGAAAGCTGACAAAAGTAGTGGGGTCATCATTAAGGACAATGAAGTGTACCTTTCAAAGATGAAAGATTTATCTGATGACTGTTGTTATAGAACTTTGACAAAGTATCAAATGTTGGATAATTACAAATCTATTGATTGTTCTTTATTTGATTTATTACACCAAAGTTACATCAATTTTGAAACCTATGATTTTTTTAAAAGTTGATTCACCTTTTCTGGGTGGATAATCCATCATTAAGGCCAATTCTGGCAGCCGCAAAGTGTAAAACAAAAACTATTTCAATTTATTTGAATAAGACTCTTAACCCTTTTGTTCCGCAGACTAAGTTCTACCTTAAAGATTCATGGGTATTTCTTGATTGATTGAGCAAGTACACTTTTACTGACAAGGAAATGCTTATGTCACACTTGATGTTTAATCTTTAGGTTTACTATTACAATGTCGAACGTGGATGCTCTGCAGACGGAAAAATTAGTTACAGATGTCTACATTTCCATGTTGCCGAGCATTCCATGTTCAAAATTCATATCAGCAAATGCTACTGTGCATTCACTGATATGAACTCGAAGAACTGTACAGAGATCACGGTACAGTGCAGTTTGGAATATTCATCCTTTTCGTCACTGTACTGTGATCTTGTAGTTGGAATATATAGTTAGCAGGGGGTGTGGGGGTGCAAGGGGGCTTGCTCCCCTGCAAAACCATGATGTAAAGTATAGGAGTTTCATGTAAGTGTGCTACTATATGGACGTCACATGCTCTGTTCGACAACAATGTCGAAGCTGCTGAATTCATGCAGCAGATTCGACATTGTGTGCAGTTGGATATTCTTACATTCACCCTTTTCTTTGATGTTGTGACTGTAAAAATGTTTTTCTGGTCGACATTTTTATAGTAAACAGAATCTTTATACACCTGTATTTTATAGGATGTGGGTGCTGAACATGTAAGGTTATACACAAGTAAATTCACTGTTTTCACCAAGTTGTATGTTAACACCATTTGTCAGTTGTTAGATCTTGTTTTACTGAATTATTATTATTTTTTTTTTTGTGCTTTTGCTAACTTAGTTTGGAGCTGGTGGGAGGAGAATTTATAACTTTCTTTAAATTAAATTGATTACATTTTATAAAAGATACAGTGATGATTTTTTTTAGCAGCTCTGAAAACGATTTAACAGGGTTTATTTACTTAATAAGTCTCCATTTTTGGCATTTATCTTGGGTGATAAAGGGAACTTTGACAATTTTTTGAATGTTCATATCACTATGGATTTAGATAACTGCATATTTCATAATATTTACAGAACAAAACTTTTGTTAATAATTACTTGCGTTTTAAAACTTGCACCCACATTTTATGAAAAGGAAAAAGATTTGTGGTCAGTTTATCAGATTGAGTAGAATACTCAGTGATGATTCTATGTTTTTGACTGAAGATAGTTTTGTAAAATCACTTTTTGAAGAGAGAGACTATCATTCACAGAACTGATAACATCATTTATGAAGTTAAAGCAAAATGACAATAAATGTTCACCAATTTTAAGATTTGGTTTCAGCCCTAACATTGTAGGATCTGAAGACAGTACAAAATTATTTCATTAATGGTTTTCCTATACCTCTCAGAGTCAATAGTAAAAATATTAGAAGATTTTTTTTGATAACTGGAAAATCCTTGCAGGCAGCCAAGACTTGATTAATGTAGTAAGTAAAGCCCTCGTCTTGTTTACAAAAAGTCTGCTAATTTTAAGAGCTGGTTTGAAATGTCTAAAACTCATTTAACAACCAGAAATGGACCATTTGACACTTGCATATGCAAAGACTGTAAACTCTGTTGGTTCATTAATAATGGGCACAGTGGGAAAGAAATGTATAGCAATGGGAGATACAATTGCAAATCTACCAAAGTTGTATGTCTTGCAATCTATTCTTCGTGTGGTGGCTTCTATGGGGGTAAAACCACTAGAATGCTGTTGCAGAGAATTAATCGGCATAGACTAGGAATATTGAGGGGTGATGATACCACTGCCTTAGCTAAGCATAAATTGTCATGTAAAGATTTTTTTAAAAAAATGTGTTTGCCTTGTAAAATGACATAAAAACTAAGCAAAGTTTAAGTATTCACAATAATCCTGTTATTCTCCCAGAAACAAACTTTTTGGCTGTCAAAAATAACACTTTAAAAACAAGAAATACACTTACATATAGGCCAAGATCTCTATATGAAAGCCAAATCCTAGAAAGCAATCCATATAGACAGCAGCTGTAATTGAGGAATGTCTACCTATATGCCTGAAAAGCCAGTATTCTTTAAGTCACATACTGCGATTTTACAACAACAAGAACAACAACAAAAAAATATATATATATATATATATATATATATATATATATATATATATATACATATATTCAAAATATAATTTATACAAGTGCAGGGTAGGGTTACCACCTGTCCCACTTTGTGAGGGACAGTCCCTCTTTGGGCAGTTGTGTCCTGCAAAATAATTGTAAAAATGGCAAATGTCCTGAGATTTTAGGGCAAAATTATTTCCTATATTTTATATAATAGTTGAATAAAACATTTATTCTGTATCTGAAGCACCTAAATGTTATAAGAACAGAATAAACAACTAAAATGCTACAAGAATAAGCTTTTATTTAGGCAAAAAAAAAGTGAAGTTTTATCCTTTGTACTGGCCGTGGGTATGTTTTAGGCTGCAAAATAAAGAAGTTATGTACTCACCATAACGTTCCATCTGAGTAGGTACTTCATTTGTCTGCAACCTGTGGGTATCGGATCCGATCTCGGATCCGAGCCGGCAGCTTTCCAAGCTACAAGATCTGAGCTCATAGCTCCTCCCCCTACCCATAATCCCCTGCTATGTGCTACATTACCTCAGATCGAATTTTTTGCCTCTTACACAACTCCTACCTTCGATAGAGGAAGCAACACCAGATAAACTGTCCTAAGGCAGAACAAGATCTCTTTGGTGATCAGGAATCCCGAAAGGTTTGGGGGATGGCAGGGGGGGTTGGTTGCAGACAAATGAAGTACCTACTCAGATGGAACGTTATGGTGAGTACATAACTTCTTTATCTGAAGTAGTTACTTCATTTGCTCTGCAACCTGTGGGACAGAGTCCCCAGCTACCTAGGGAGAAACCCTGGGTGGCCTATGGAAGGATATTCCGAAGCACCGCAGAGCCAAAGGAAGCCCTACCTCTCGATACCATATCCAACTTATAATGAGAAATAAACATATGTGAAGAGGACCAGGTAGCTGCAGAGCATATGTCATCCAAGGGGATCCTAGACCAGAAGGCTGCAGAGGTGGCCACAGCCCTCGTAGAGTGAGCGCGAATTCCTGCATGAACCGGTTTGCCTGCAGATAAGTACCCGTGGACTATGCATTGACAAATCCAATTTGCTATAGTCACTTTGGAAATGGCCTTACCCATGACTGATTTAGCAAAAGACACGAACAACTGGTCCGATTTGCGAAAATCATTAGTCCTGTGCAGGTAGAAACGCAGTTGTCTGTGCTCATCCAATCTATGCAATGTGTATTCTCCTTTATTCTGAAAGTTTGGGAAGAACACAGGTAAGTTTATTGATTGATTGATATTTGACTCCGAAGCCACCTTAGGTAAGAACGACGGATTAGTCCTGAGGAACACTCTATCCTTATGAAAAATGAGATAAGGATGCTTCATACATAAGGCTTGAAGTTCTGATACCCTTTTGGCTGAAGTAATGGCAACCAAAAAGGCTGTTTTCCAGGACAAGAACTTTAATGGAACCGAAGCTGCGGGTTCAAAGGGTGGGCCTGTCAAGGCTTGTAGGACTAAGGCCAAATCCCATGGAGGCACCACCACTTTCACCGGAGGCTTCAAGAGGAAAACGCCCCGTAAGAAGGTTTTACATAATTTTGTAGAAGCCAAAGATCCTAGTCCGTCTCCCACATGGAAATGGGAGATGGCTGCCAATTGCACCTTAACTGTTGAGGCACTTGCTCCTTGTCTGAATATCAGAGACAGGAAGTCTAGAATAGTAGGAATAGGAACTGTAAATGGATCCAGGCCTCTATCTTTGGCCCAGACCGAGAAGCGTTTCCATTTGCTGTAGTAAATCTTCCTAGTAGTCGGCTTATGTGCTGCGACTAGAATGGCCTTAACAGGAGATGAGATACCGGGAGTCCTAGCCATCAGTGGAACTGGAGCAACCAAGCCGCAAGCTTGAGGTTCACCAGGTTCGGGGTTTGTAATCCCGCTGGATGTGAAATCAGGTCTGGAATGGGATCCAGTATCCATGGCGGAGATACACTGCGAGACCGCAGGTACGGGAACCAGATCTGGCGAGGCCAGAATGGGGCTATGAGGATAACTCTGCTCCCCAACCGACGGGCTTTCTGTATGAACATGGTCATGAGCGGAAGGGGTGGATAGGCATACAGTAGACCGGACAGCCAAGCATGGACTAGAGCGTCTCTGGGATTCTCCCCTTCGGGGGGAAGTACTGTGAAGTACTCGCTGCATTTTGTGTTTAAGGGAGAAGCAAAAAGATCGCAGCAAGGCCAACCCCATTTGCAGAAGATCTGCTTCGCAACTGATGGATTGAGAGACCACTCGTACGGAGTGAGAATCACTCTGCTCAGTTTGTTCGCCAAAATGTTGGACCGACCCGGAATGTGCGTTGCTACCAGAAAGCGGTTGGTGGATATCGCCCATTCCCACACTCTCATAGCCTCCCGGCAAAGTGGGTAGGACCTGGTTCCTCCTTGCTTGTTTATGTACCAGACCACTGACATGTTGTCTGTCTGGATTGCAATAGTCCCCAGAGGTAGAAGGTTGTGGAGAGCTTGCAACGCTAGAAGCACCACCCTCATCTCTAGGACATTGATATGCAAAGCGGTCTCCAGGAGAGTCCACGTGCCTTGGACGGTTCTGCCCGAACAATGCCCCCCCACCCGAGGCGAGAAGCGTCCGTGGTCAGCATGGCTTGGGGGGAGGGACAACAAAAGGCTTCCCTTCCTTTAGCTCTGGGGCGTGGAGCCAACAAAGAAGGGAGTGCCTGCAAACTCTGCTTAGGGGAATCAGAGTACTCAACGGATGGAGTAGCAGGGACCACTGAACTTGAAGGGTCCACTGCAGAATCCTCATTCGCAGACGCGCGTGAAGGGCGAGAGTGATCGCTGCTGCCATAGATCCTAGTGCCCTCAGAACTAATTCCGCCTTTGGGACTGGGCTTTGAAGAAGAATTAGCACCTGACACGACAAGCTGTTTATCCTGTCTGCAGTTAGCATTGCTCGAGAAATGCGGGTATCTAACTTGGCCCCTATGAACTCCAGGACCTGTACAGGGCAAAGAGAGGATTTCTGGAGGTTTACAGAGATGCCTAAGCTCTGGGCAAGGGTCAGAGCATAATCTCTTGCCAGGCAGAGCTGATGCCTGTTGGTGGCGGTAAGGAGCCAGTCGTCTAGGTACGGGAAGACCTGAATGCCATGAAGTCTCAGGTGGGCTGCAACCACTGCCATGACCTTGGTGAACACCCTGGGGGCTGAGGTGAGGCCGAATGGGAGAACCCTGAACTGGTAATGACTGGCTCCCAGCTGGAAGCGGAGAAACCTTCTGGATCGTCTGTCCATCAAGATGTGGTAGTACGCATCCTTGAGGTCTATCGAGCACATCCAGTCGTTCTGCCGCAGAAGGGGGAGAATAGATTGGAGGGTGACCATCCAGAACTTTTCTTTGGGAATGAACAGGTTCAAAGCGGAGAGGTCTAGAATGGGTCTGAGGTCCCCCGTCTTTTTTGGCACTAAAAAAACCCCAGAGTAATAACCCAATCTGGACTGGTCTGGGGGGACGGGCTGGATGGCTCTTTTTTCTAGCAACTTCAGGATTTCTGAAGCTGCTGTCTCCCTTCGATCGGGTGGAACATCGGGGAGGTGTCTGGTCGAGGGAGGGTGGTTTATGAAGGGGATGGTATAACCTCTGGATATGATGCGGAGCACCCATCGATCTGTCGTAATGGACTCCCAGTTTGACAGGTGCTCCGACGACCGCCCCCCCGACTGCTTCCAGAGAGGGACAGCTGGGTAAGCCCTCAGGGCTGCTGCGTGGGTCTATCCGGGAAGGGTTCCCTGGACCCAAAGTTACGCGGTCCCCCTCTGCCTCTGGGCCGGCGTCCTCCTTGTCCTCCTCTGCCTCTAGAGGACGAGGGGTCCGAAGCCGGATGGGATTGCTGGGACTTACGGAACCACAGCTTCTTTTGTCCCCTCTGATTCCTAGAAAAGGATCGTTGGGGATTAGAGAAGCAGACCCCGATGGCAGACAGCGTCTTTCCATCCTTCTTGCTTTGGACCAGTGTCTCGCGAACGGTCTTGCCGAAGAGCGAAGATCCGTCAAAGGGTGCATTCGCAAAGGACGCCTTGAAGGGATCCATGAATTCGCAAAGACGGAGCCAGGAGTGACATCGCAAGACGACCCCGGCTCCGCTGGCCCTAGCGGCTCCCTCCGTGGCATGGGAGAGTAGACGCATGGACGTGTTAGAGATGGACTTTAGAGTGGCCATACGAGTTGAGAAACCTTTTTTGTCCTCGACCGACATGGACTCCGGGGGGGCTGCAGCGTATTCCTTAATTAAGTCTCGTTGCAGCCTAATGGTATGTGCCATGTAGTTAAGCGTCCTTACGGAAAAGGTCGCTGAACTAAACATCCACTTCCCAATGCGGTCCAGTGCTCAAGATTCCTTATCTGGCGGGTGAACCGAAGAGCTCCCCTGTGCGAGTTCTCTCTTGGTGGCAGCCGCCACCAGCATGGCATCCACTGGGGTTCCCTTGGCCCAAGACAATCTATCCACTGGGGGGGCTAAGGATCTTGTTGGGTTGCTTCGGGATAGGCTCCACAGTGTCGGGCTCCTTCCACGCCCTGGTAGTAATGAGGTCTACCAAGGGGTCAGCCGGGGGGGGACACCCAGGAGGTAGAAGGGCCTGCCTCAAACACATCCAGGAACACGGATTTATCTGCGGAAGGTTTTTGGGTAGACCACCCCCCTCTAATACGCAACATTTCCATGATGTCTCTGAAGGAGACATCCTCGGGGGGTGACCTTGGGGAACCTTCCCCTTCATCTAAATCCGTGTCGGTTGTGACGGACTTGGGGGAGTCCAGGTGCCTCCTCTTGCACCGACGTTTTCGAGGGACCTCCTTGGTGGGACTGTCCAAAGAGGGCTCATCAACGGGGTCCTGTTCCTCTAAGGGAACCAACTGGAGGGCTTGGGCAGGCTGTCCCGATGGTCGGATGATGGAGGATAGACCCACATGCAGCGGGGGTACAGGAGGATCCGACGCCCGGACCGGGGACCTGGAGGTCCTCGACAGTATCCTCTCCACAACCTCAAAAGCCGAAGGAGAGCTACTCTCGCCAGGCTTCGAGAGCAATCTCCTCGGCTCCAAGGTAGGGATCGGGGTCAGAGCCGATGCAGCCGGAGCAGAGAGAGAGGTGTGCTCCGAACCCAACGGAGCCGAAGACACACCAGCTCCCCCGGATCCGATGCTCAGTCCTCGGCCCCGAGAGCTTGGATCCGACAGACTCGAAGGCACAGTCGGCATCGAAGCGACCGGAGCTACCGGCGCTGATGAATCCCCGGTTCCAAAAGGGCCCGGATCCGATAACTCCGAGACCCGAAAACGGGTCAGAGAAGGAGTAATCGGAGCAAATATGGGAGCCGCGCTCCCCCCCAGAGGGGGGGGAGGCAAGAGCACCCCCATCTGCATTTGGGTCTGGATGAATCGGCGCATCATCTGATCCATATCTGCTTCAGTGAGGCTTCTTGTTGATCTTGAAGAAGTCATCGAGGTAGGCTGGGAGGGTTGCCTCGACGACCTCGAGGGAGACCGATCCTCCTCCTCCAGCTCAGGAGAAAAACGAGGTGAACGGAGCCGAGAGGGGGAGGATCCGTAGCCCCTCGAGGGAGACTTAGTCAGCTTAGACGGTGGGGCTGAGGGTTGAGTCTCAGCCCGCCTTTTGTGGGACTTATGTCCCTTGTCTTTGTGAATCCCTCAAACTCAAACCCAAAGAGGGAGGTTGAGTCCCAGGTTGAGTCGGGGACCCAGAAGGCATGAGGGCTGTGGAGATAGCCTGTGCCTGAGAGGGGGAGGAAGAAGAAGAAGCTGATTCCTGAGGCAACAAGCCCGCCAGGATCAGCTTGTTCTTCCTGTCCCTAATAGCTTGGGGATTAAAGGCCGCGCAGATTGTGCAGGCCGATGACAAATGGGCCTCCCCCAAGCATAAAACGCACTGAGTGTGGCCATCCGCCGGCGAAAGCTTATGGCCACACTCAGTACACTTTGAGAACACCACCTTAGGCCCTTCAGCCATAACACCACTCACACCAAAAAACACACACAAACACTAAGAGGGGGAGAGGGTGAAAGGCGGGAACTAACAGAAACAAACTAGTTAGAAAGGGGGAACAAAGGTACCTAACTAACTACACTTTCGCTAACTAACCCAAGAAAACTAAACACTCACACAAGAAAAGATTTTTTTTTTTTTTTACAAAGAAGAAAAAGGTTCAATCTCACCAAAAAGCCAAGGAGCTCTTCAAATGTAGCTGCTTCAGCCGCGGCAAAAAACGATCTGAGGTAATGTAGCACATAGCAGGGGATTATGGGTAGGGGGAGGAGCTAGGAGCTCAGATCTTGTAGCTTGGAAAGCTGCCGGCTCGGATCCGAGATCAGATCCGATACCCACAGGTTGCAGAGCAAATGAAGTAACTACTTCAGATCTGATGTTTGTACCACAATTATCCCACTTTGGGAATTTGAAAAGGTGGCAAGCTTAGTGCAGGGGGTCCTCAAACTGGGTCATATCTGTCTGACAGGAAGCCTTGGCTGACTGCTGTAATGGAGAAGTCTCACAAATGCATTTGCATGAGATGGTAAGAAAATACTGAAGAGTTTTAATTGTTCTTGCTGCTTTTATACTTCCCTCCAAAAGAGGATCAGCCTATAGGAAGTCAGAGTGACTATGAAGGAAGGGGTCAGAGTATTGGGAAGCTCAATGGGGGCTGTATCCTTAGCAGGAAACAATCCATTGGCTATTGCAGCAGTGAGAATGATGAACATTTGTATAGTTTTAATTCTTTTGGGTTTAAAGCATTGCTAATGTTCTTACATAAACTGCGTCAGTCAGGTAATGCTATGTATTAACTAGAAGAAGAATTTCATTAAGAGACCATTTACATGACAAATTCTTATATAAAAGGAGGACTTTCTAAGCTGAGGTAGATTTGTTAGCCTCAAAGGGTAAGCCTGTGGACTGGAATAAGTGGAGTTTGAGTGGAGACTGTCATTCTGCCTCAGTTGGAGGTGGGTCTTATGCCTGGAGTGGGATGCGCCAGGGTGGACAGTTAATCTTAACTGGACCAGATATTTGCTGTACATTTGTACTTTTACACAAAACTGTAGAGTAAACTGTTCACTGGTATATTTTTGTTGATACAAATATATAGAGTTTCAAAGTTTGTTTTGCAAACTTGAATACAGCAACTTATAAGCTGACTAAAAGCTATAGCTTCAGTTACTTCTTGGTCCAGCAGCTTCAAATACCATGGTATTTGCTGATATCAATAAATCACTTTCCAGTAACACCAAAACAACACAATTGCTGATGGCTAAGACTATTTTTACTTGACCCTGCATTAACTGTATTAGCCAAGGGGGTAGAGGGGTGAAGCCTCTAGCACAGGGTGTGTGGAGGCTTTTCCTCATTAAAGATTGTATGACTGCCCAGCTGATTAACTAGGAAGGCTCATCTGAGTTTCTTTGAAAAGTAACTTCAACTCATGAACCATAGCAGTGCTTGCAGTTTTGACACAGACTTCAAGAAGGCAGAATAACTACACAATACACAAACACTTACCAATAAATATTACCTGAGAGACTTAGATAAAGTCCAAGGTACACAAAGCAACATTAAGGAATTATCATGGCTAGCAGATACTTTAAGAAATGCTAGTTACATGTGGAAGTTGAGGAGGCCAATATTCAAATTGCACAGGAGTATGAGACAACTGTGAATGACACACATTAAGGACAAAAAGAAATGTGCATAGGAAAACGGTTTGGAGGTGCCTATCAGTGAGCAAGTACAGTAAAAATGTATGGCAATTAAAATGTTCTTGTTTGGAACATACCTGGCAGCATGCTATTACATTTTTCATGTCTCCCCATAAGGTGAAACAAACTAGTCTGGAAACTTAACTAACGCAGCAGTTGTGAGGAAGCTTAAGCCAGTCTAGGTACATACTATGCGGTCCTCTATGGTCCTGTGACACTTTAAGGAGAACCTCCAAATCCAAATAAAGCTTAATATTTATGACAGCCTTCAACTAACTAGTACTCTGTTTGGCTTCAGATTACCTCTGGAATTATTGGACAGTTGCACAAGATTACTGTTGAAATCCCATATAATATTACCAAAGATATCATTAACCAAGGGAATGTACCCCCCCCCCCAATAAATGAAACACAATATTGGAAATAACTAATGACCTTTGTCACAATATAAAGAACTGAATAAAAAGTGAGATAGCATAATGAAAAGAACTAATAATCAAAACAAATGCTACACTGACCAAAACCACAAACCATACACCAAATCTAGTAAGACAAAATGTTTAATACTGTTTGGTTACAAGCTTTCATCCAAACAAATATTAGGGACTTCATCAGAACCAAAATCTGAATACTGCTTTGAAATACATCTAAACAACCTCCAAACATATGACATGATCCACTAGTAGGAGCAAACAGATATTAATAATTTATACATGTTGCATCAAAATATGTATATACAACACTTTTTGGATTGCCATGTCAAACAAAATGTTTACAGCATACAGAGATCATACGTACACTTTCTCTGAATAAAAAGAACAGAGACTGACAATGCACATAGCCATCACTAAGGAGTATACAACATATTTGACATAAGATGGTTTATATGTTACAATGATTTAAGTGTATAGGTCCTCCATACAATTATTTGTTTAGACATTATAGGTATAAAGAAGTGAAAGACAGCATCTGTATGACTAAATTGATATTTTTATCCACGTCAAATTCAGAGCCAGAAGGTGGGTCTTATGTTCATTGGAGATTATCACAACTCAGTCTAAGGGAAGTGTGATATGTCTGAAATATGTGACTGTCTAGTGACTATGGCCTACAGCTGCACTGCTGTAATGAATGTTTGATGAAGGAAAACAATATAAATAAATAAAAAATTGTAAAATAAACTGCGGTAATAGAAATTAGGCTTTCTTTGAGTAGATTACTGATAGAATTGTTCATACCTTCTAATTTTTTTATAGTTATAAAAATCCCTTGGATTTTCTGACAGGAAGTAGTGACTAATTTTCTTCAGTCTGCATGAAAACATCTGTGTTGTTGTTATCTGCTCATTCGCTCATGTTTCAGTCATAAAGGTGACTTTTCCTTCCTCTTCCTTGGCTTAACTGCCTACCCAGCTGTGCTGTACAGCTCATATAATTAGAGCTTCCTCGGTTGCATCAAAGGAACAAGCCTCCTTTTGAAGAGTGGTAATCTTGCTGCATTCTGAAGCTGCAACCACCTGCCTAAGGAAACACTTCCCAATAAAAAACATTATCACACATGACATCTATTTCCTCAGTTGCAATGCAAAGGGATTGTATAATTAATTGTAGATATAGACAGTAATCTCGTTACCTTAATGTATGCTTTGTATGCATCCTTAAGGTGTCAGAAGTATGGATGAACCAGGGCTATGAAGTCCGTCCTTGTGCTTTACAAGGTCAGTAAACATATTTCAGGTGATCCTTCTAAATAGCAGCAATTTGCTAACTTGGTGTTGATATTTCTATACACTGAATGAATGACAGAACTGGAAAAGCTATACAAAAGAAATGAAAAGTGCAGTAAAGCACATTCAAGAAAAAAAACACATTATCAGCTTCAACAAATGTAAAATGGATCTAGAGCTGACTGTATCTGATGACTTAAAGTTAAGTAAGAAATGTTTGACAGATGCACGTGATTGTCAAAAATTACTTCCATGACTCTCATTTCTGTTAGTGAGTTTACTGCACTCAGCATGTTATGGTACTTGATGAATTGCTTTTTCCCTAAGATCCATCAAACAGAGAATTGGTTATTTAATGCTCGGAATTAGTAGCACAAAAAAATTAAGAACTGTTGATTTCATAAGAAATGGTGCTCAGTGTTTATTTACACAAACCAAATATGATTCTGTTCAGTTTTTGAAATTAAATACTGCTTTGCCAGACCTCCTTAAACTGGGATACATTTTTGAATTATAACTCGCCAATGACTTAAAATCATCAAACATGGGTTTAGTATGTTATCACCCATACACTGAATTCGACATTTTCTAAAAACCCATAAAGAATGTATCAGTAAAGTGAGCAGACAATGAGTTTTTATATTTATTTATTTATTTGACATTTGTTTACCGGGAAAGTCCAAATAGGCCACAAAGAACCTATTTTTAGTGGAGGCCCAGGGAGAAATACTTCCTATACAAAAAAAAATTTGGTAGAACAAAGTAAAAATTAGTAGTTATATACAAGGGTTTACAAACAGGAACTAAAAAAATACAGTAAAAATATTAGCACCAAATATAATAAAGATTACCCACTTAGGATAGTTAAAGAAAATGTTTATATAAATAAATATAGACATATCCTGCTTTCTACCACAGAAATCGCTCTTTCTTGATTGCATAACTTTAGTTTATCTTTATCAATTTACTGGGTTGATTTGTTAACTCTGAACACACAGAGAAGCCACTTAACAGAAATGCTGAAAAACTAAATGGTCACAGACACCCCCCATAAGCTTTACTTTAAAAGTGATAAAGGGCAGAAAAAAATGTGGAAAAGCAAAGGAAAAGGGAAATGAGGGATTAGTGAGTGTCCCAGTAGGCACATAAAATATTGAAATATTTATTGATATAAAACCATAAGAGGCATGTTACATGAAATTCATTCATAAACATAATCCAAAAGAAGTAAGTGCCCAAAAAGAGAGCCGAGGCTCCAAACTTTCAAAACAGTGCAGTGGACACCAAAAGAGACCAGCAAAAATGTCAGCCAGAAACGAGAAGTTTATTCAACCACTTTCACATGTATAAAACATAAAATGTATTAAATTCTTAACTTTTTCACCGCGTTTTTCATTCAGTGTGGAACTTCTTCAGACCAATACAACTTTCACTGGTCCAATTAAGTAATCCTACAAGTTAGCACTATTAAACCATAAGCACTACTTACTCTTATACTCTCTACGATTACCCTGTCCTCTATTGGTCCGTCTTAAATTCAGTTTCCCTGTTACTCTAGCATGTCCAAAGGTCAGTCAATGGTTTCCTCTCCAGTCCAGCTGGTGAATCTGGGAATTTTGAGGCAATGTTACAACTGTCTCATGAACACGGACAACCCTCTCCTCCTCCAAACAGGTTCAAATATATGTGAGAGATGCAACTATTTAGCCAAACTGGAGGCTGAGCTCTCTCATCTCAAAACTGGTGTAACCAGTCAGGAGGAGAAAGTAACCTCACACAACACAATTCCAGTATCACATAGTCCCACCACATCAGCGAACCAAACACATAAATACACAAAACATACTCAAGGCTCTAAATAAAAATCTACCTAAGCAACAGAGACCTCCAAAGCAGACATCCAAGCAAACGCTACCTCAAAACAAAACACACACAACACATAACCCACAAAGTCAGTGTGCCAAGCAGCCACAGCCCTTAAGGCTGAATAACACACTTGATACTCTTGTTATAGGTGACTCTATTGTCAGACACACTGACGTCCTGCTCACCAGGCTGAATAAAGAGAAGGTCACAGTGAGCTGCCTGTCGGGTGCTAGGATCCGACACATAACGCAAGCACTCAGGTCACTCCAAAGCAAATACAAATATGACTCAGTCATTGTACATGCTGGTGTGAATGACCTGAGACGTACCTCCCTGGACTACATGAAAGAGACATAGAGGAGCTCTCTGATCATGTAGCCCAGGCTGGTATGACCCTGACCTTGAGCAGCATCTTACCCTCACCTAGAATGATGCCACAGTACAAAGACAAGATGATCGATTTTAACAATTGGCTAAAATTTTGGTGTCATTCAAAGGGGATCCAGTGTCTGTCAGCCTGGGATGACATGCTCGACAAGCCACATTTCGCTAGGGACGGCTTGCACCTGTCACCACTGGGCTTTCGGATATTGGCAAAGGCTCTTGCCACCCCCATAGTGCCTTTTTTAGGCAAGGCTCAAAAGTCAAACCCACCCCCATAGACAGCACAAGGAACAAGAAACTAAGGGTAATGCTGCTAAATACCAGAAGTCTTAACCTCAAGATGCATGCACTCGAAGCTCTCCTCAGTATGCAGAACATCGATATCTGTGCAGTGACAGAAACCTGGTTCAAGGCTCCAGAGAGCACCCCAGCACTACCAGGCTATACCTCGTATCATGCTTTTCGGCCCCAAAACCCAGACCGAACCACAAAAGGAGGGGGAGATTCCATATTTATCAAGGATATCCACACCTCCAGGTTAGTGGCATTGCATGAAGTATCGGAGACCATCCATGTGCAACTAACAGTGGGCAAGACTGCTTTTCAGTTTATAGCATCCTACAGACCACCCTCTCAAAGTCAGGAATCCCATTCGGCTTTCCTGAAAACATTGGAGAACATGAAGATCTCTCCAAACACCATTATATTGGGCGACTTCAACTACCCAAACATTGACTGGGAGCACTACTCAAGCCCCAGCACCTTAGCCCAAAGATTCCTGGAAATTATAAACTCAAATGCTATGGAACAACTAGTCACCACTCCCACAAGAGGGGACAACATACTAGACCTGATCATTACCAACATAGGGACTCTATGCTCCACACCAGAAGTATATCCCTCATTGGTAAGATCAGACCATAAATTAATTTCACTGGATGTCCACATCCCGACCCCACCCCAGCCCAGAAAACCACAGTGAAAAACTTCTCAAAGCGAACTTCTCACTTCTCAAAACCGAAGTGGAATCCTTCAAGGCCCCAGGGCCAGTGGAAACTACAGCCCAAACTGCAGAATCCTATATAAATGCATTCTACGGACATCTCCAGGAATGCATGGATCATGCTATCCCAAACAAAACCAAGACCCAATCATCCAAAGGCAGGCGTCCAGTCTGGTGGACCCCTGCCATAAATAAACTGTACAACAGAAGGAGGAAGCTACTACATGATAGAGCAAAATCCCTAATAGGAAGGCATCTCTGATCAGTACTAGCAAAAATTACGATCCCTCATAAAATCCTCCAAGGCCAGCTTCGAGAGAAAAATTGCACAGGACACCAAAAAGAATCCCAAAGGCTTTTTCAGTTATGTTATAAAACTGGGATGCAACTCCCACACCTGTTCTGAGTTGATTCTAAACGACAAAAATACACTGAACCCACAGACATCGCCAATATCCTGGCAGACAGGTTCAGTGCAAACTTCTCCCCTCCCCAAAGAGCAAGTATCTATCCCAGCAGAGGGCTGCCTCCCAAACATCTCAGATGCTCAGGTGAAGGCTGCCCTCTCCAAAGCAAAAAACACTGCTTCCATGGGACCAGATGGCTTCCCAGGTTGCGTCCTACATGAACTACAAGAGGAACTAATCCCTCAAATAAAACAGCTATAAAATCTCAGCCTCACTACAGGATATGTGCCCATAGAATGGCGTACAGCAACAGTGGTCGCACTCCAGAAAGGTGGAGCCTCTACGGACCCTGGAAACTATTGCCCCATAAGCCTGACTAGCTTAGTCTGCAAGGCTATGGAGAGGATCATCATGGAGCTCATAAACAAAGACATTGGGGACCTAGAGACACTAGATCCTACCCAGTTCGGCTTTGTCAAGGGCAGATCCTGCCTTTTGAACCTGGTTGACTTCTTTGAAACAGTCACCAAAGCCATAGATGAAGGGAAGGTAGTCCACACAGCCTATCTGGACCTTGCAAAGGCATTTGACACAATACCCCACTCGGGCATCATAGATAAGCTATCCAGCTTAAATATAAACCCCTATGTCACAAGATGGGTCGCAAACTGGCTCAAAGACAGAACCCACAGAGTGAGAGTTGCTGGAGCCATGTCAGACTCAAAACCGGTCACAAGTGGCGTCCCACAGGGTTCTGTCCTGGGACCACTCTTGTTCGGTATATACTTTTCCGAGGTACAGGCAAATGTGGGAGGACTATGGCTCACCAAGTTCGCAGACGACTGCAAACTGGGCGCCATAATCAACTCTCCAGCTGACACAATCATCCTTCAAAAAGGTCTCACAGAGACAGATAACTGGTGCCAGTGCCATGGTTTAAAGCTAAATGCCAAAAAATGTATAGTCATACCCTTTGGCAAAAACAATGTGCCCACAAATTACCACATAGGCGGAAACCCATTAAGTACAGAGAAAGTTATTAGGGACCTCGGGACCCAAGTTGATAGCAAACTCTCCTTTGAAAACCACATTGCCAAAGTGGTTAGAAAGACCTTCTACATAGCCCACCTCATCATGAAGGGTTTCACATCTAGATCAAGAGAGGTAATCGTGCCCCTTTATTCATCCCTCATCAGGCCCATCATAGAATACAATGCCCCTTTTGGGATGTACCTTACCCGACACCTGCAGCAATTAGAAAGACCCCAAAAGTATCTCACCAAGAGGATCAAGGGTCTCAAACAGATGCCATATTCTGCTCGGTTAAAAAAACTCCAGCTCTACTCAGTTGCATACCACCTACTTCAAGGCGATCTGTGCCTGACATACAAAGCTATGTCAAATCCAGAATTAATGGACATGCTCCACCTCAGTAAATCTAAATCCCTTAGAGCCACACGCTCGAGGGACTTGAACCTCAGCACAGAAATAAATAGAACTTGCTGGAGGGACAGGTTCATAACCCAGAGGCTCCCTTCGCTCTGGAATAGAATTCCAGTTCATGTGAGGCAGAGCACCTCACTGAATCTCTTCAAGAAGAATCTCGATAAGTGGATGGGGGATTGTAGGTTTGTCCCAGGGATTACTCCCGTGTCACTATTAGACAGAGGCACAGTAAACTAAACCTTAAAAAGGGCACAGTATACTCAAATCAAGGGGTGGCGTAAGCCATACAGAATCGGCTAGTATGAACCTATGAACCTATGTTTATATCATATTACAAATCATTAATGGCACCAATTAACCAAAACTGATTAAATGAACCAAATTAAGTTAAAGAAACATATACCATTCTAGTCATCAACAAAACCATTTTTTTACATAAAACATTTCGCTCATAAAAACATATAAAAACTGTATGGACATTTTTGTAAAAAGTCTTTCCAAATACATAAGGGATATATTACTGTGTGTATAAAAATGAACACTAAGTAAATCCCTAAAAGCACTATATAATGAGATGGAAAAAAACTTGAACTGGTGACCTGAAAATGAAATCTTGTATGCAAAATCTTGTAATAAATAATTATGCTGGTACTGAAATCTTCCTATACACACTTAAATACACCTGTGAACCACTGAGCTATTCTGAAACATATCATTCCTAAATAGTTACAGTCTTGCAGCTCTTAATTTCAGAACTGGAGCCAAGGAAACATGTTAATTTAATCCTGCCACTTTACATGCTTCTAATACTAACTGCCAGTACAGTTCTTTGAATTCAATTATTGCTTCCCATTCTCCCCCTCTGATATGCCGAAGTATTTCTTCTAACACAAAAAATACAAAGTAAGCTTCCTTACAACTTCTGGTATATTTGAATAAAGCATTGTTGGAGTCCTGCTTCCTGATGTTATAAAAATGCTCATATATTCTTCTTTTAAGGGCTCTCTCTGTTTTACTGGCATAAAATGATAAAACACTCTTTACATTCAGCTGAATATACTAATCCCTTGCTATCACAGTTAGAGAAACATTTACTAGAAATGATCATGTCTCTACAAGCCAGATAAACCTTATCTGCATTCTTAATATGGGGACACTGTGCACATTTACCACATTTGTTAGTGCCCATTCTTTTGTTACTATCTTTGGGATTGGATGATTTACTTTCCAGTATATTTTTTATGTTTTTATCCCTCCTATAGGCGAAGATCAGGGGATGATTGAAAATTGTATTCAGATCAGAGAACTCTGCAAACATCCTCCAGTTTTTTAGTATGACATTTTTAATCAATGGAGTTTCACAATTATAATTAAGAATGAATGCCCCAGAAAAATGTCTTTCATTCCTGTCCTTCACCTTATTACTTACTGTACTGCTGTTAACACCTTGAATCAAAATTGGGGAAAACCTATCACTTCTATATTTTACCACCTCTTTTAAGACTTCATCCACCATATTCTCTGGGTATTTCCTCTCTAAAAATATATTCTTTAATCTAACAGTCTACCTAAAAAATTCACCATCATCAGTAGTCATTTGGGATACCCTAATAAACTGCCCTTTTATTAGGCTTCTTTTTTGTTTATAGTGATGTGCACTAGCAAAATGTAGGTATGAGTTTGAAAATGTGCTTTTTCTGAATATTTTAGATTTAAATACTCTATTTTCATAATCCTTATAAATGGTGACATCGAAATAGTCTACAGTGTCCTTCGCGGTTTTATGCGTGAACCTTAAAAATTCTGTGGACCTATTAATATACTGTAAAAATTCTTCCATCTTGTTTTTGGTGTCGGTCCAAAAGAAATATAAATCATCTAAATATCTCCTATATAGGCACCAACAATTATTGTAGGCTGAGTTATATAAATATTTCCTTTCCCAGGTACTTAACACAATATTGGTATAGCTAGGGGCACAGCAGGCACCCATTGCTACCCCTTGTATTTGTTTGAAAAATTTTCCCTCAAAAATCATAAAATTGTTCCTAAGCACAATTTCCAAAAGCTCCGTGACCACTCTAATAACATTGGCTGGAAACTTTCTTGACAACAATAAGGCTTCCTCAAACCAATCCAGCCCAACTGTATGTAGTATAACTGAAAACAAGTCAGTGATATCCACTGTCACAAAAATAATATTTTCCCAGAAGAGCTTTTGATCTACATATTTCAAAAAATACCAAGAATCTTTTAACAGCCCCTCATGTTCTAACCATACTTTTTAAATTCTATTATCAATATTCTTAGCTAAGGAATAAGTCTTACAACCATTAGCTGAAACTATCGGCCTCAGCGGGGGATTATTGTGGTGCTTGTGCACTTTGGCTACCCCAAAGATGGCAGGAATAATGGGCTTCTCAACCAACAAGTACTTGTATAATTCCCCATCAATCATCCCATCAAATAGCAGCTCTCTTAAACTAAAAATCAATCTTGGAATAAGCAATATTTATTTCATTCATGGATACTCTAATGTACTTTTTTTCATCATTTAACAATTCCTCCATCTTACTAATATATAAAATATTATCCATAATATTCATACCCCCTCCCTTGTCTGGCTTAGAGACCCTAATGTTTTTATTAAGTCTTAATTCCTTAAGTAGTTGTCTTTCCTTGTAAGATAAATTGGAATGAATTTTAGATTTATTGAGGGGTTTTCTTAATTCTTTTTCCACCACCACTTCAAAATGTTTTAACTGTTGGTGGACCAGGGGATTGAACATGCTTTTCTTTCTAAATTCACCACCTTTTTCCTTGTCCCTGACGCTTCCATCAAACATTAATTCTAAGTTCCTTTTTCTAACAAACAATTTTAAGTCTATAAGTATCTTACTTATGGCATTTTTACTGTTAGGTACAAACTTCAACCCTTTCATAAACAAATGAAAATAGTTCTCATTAATTTCCAAACTACTGTAATTGAAAATATTATAGTTCTGAAAAGTAAGAACATTGCCTGTTTGTGTAAATATCTTATTCGGACTACAATTATCTGCTTCCTCATCCCGTTGTAGTGGTATTGTACCACTGGCTTGTTTCTTATCCTTTCGGATCTTCTTAGGTAGGGAAACTCTAAAGGGTCATTTAAATTCAGGTGAACCTCATCATTTTCAATGAAGTTAGATCTGTCCACTTCCTCATCATAAACATCATCATCATCTCCCCCCTTAACCTAGAATTATATTTTTGCCTATTATTCTTTCCCTGGGCTTCATTAGTTTCATTCTGCCTATCCTGCCAGTACCTATCATTCCCTACCTTGGGCTTGGGGTAACACCTGTTTTCCCTGTATTCCATCCTTTGTCTTTCTTTCTATTTTTACGCTTCACTACCTGAATACATTTTTCATCTATTTTTTTCTTAATATTCACATACTTGACTCTTTCCTCTTCTACAGTAAACAGAAGATCATCCATTATTTTCTTATTGGTCACTTCTATTTTATTAAATAAATCATGCATTTCCTTCTCATTATCCTTGATAATAATTTTCATAATAGAAAATCCACACGTATGAAAAACTTTGATCAATTCCTTATAACTTTCCAAACCTTCCCTTCTATTGTTCAGATATTTGTAAACTCTCAGTCCCTTAGGGACTATACCCAGCTGTAAACATTGCTTAAGATATTTATTATCTAAATTTGTCATCTTATACTTTAACATATAGTCATATATTAAATTCACATTGTGATTACAGGTATTCTCCTCATCAAGCACAGTGTCATGAATATCATTGACATTAACTGGCAGGACTGGTTAATTAATGTGATTTTAAAGTCTCTAATAGTCACATTTGAATTTTCATCATTACTGCCATTGCTACAGTCACCTGTATATTGGTGATGGCCAATGCCTCGTTTTTCATTGGGAATTTTTAAGGTTCACGCATAAAATCACGAAGGACGCTGTGGACTATTTGGGTGTCACCATTTATAAGGATTATGAAAACAGCGTATTTAAATCTAAAATATTCAGAAAAAGCACATTTAAGCATTTAATACATTTTATGTTTTATACGTGTGAAAGTGGTTGAATAACTTCTCGTTTCTGGCTGACATTTTCTCTGGTCTCTTTTGGTGTCCACTGCACTCATTCATAAACATTCTACTAATGAACATCATGCAATGAAAATAATTTCAAACTTCCTTTTCAGAAAATTGTTCTGAAAATACAGTACAGACCAAATAGCAGTAATAATAATAATAATACAAAGCAGAAAAACTGGTAACAATTTCGAAAGGTTCTTAACAAACAGAATATCTACTGCTGTATTATAAAAGCTAAAAAAACAAGCAACTGAAAACCTTTAAATATTAACTCTATACTATAAGTCTAAGGCTTACTGCTGCCATAATCCATTGCTGTACATAACCGTAAACTTATTCTGTAAGTAAAGCATCATCTTTTCTTTGCAATCCCCAAAAGAAAGACTAAAAGGAGAATAACGAAATGGTGAACACAGGCAACCTGAGCAAAACATAAGTAGAATGATGGATATGTGAATTTCTTCATAAGCATAAATGTTTTGTTAAATATTTGCACAATGTGCAAAAAGTTCAAATAGTGGGCGAACCATGAAACAGAGTGACAGGTAGTAACAAATAACTGCTTCCTTGCTACCAATAGGTTTAAGTATCTAGCAGAAATACTAAATCATAAATTGCTCTGAGCCAACAAAACATTTAGTAGTGGCACACCTTAGCAGTAAATATAGGAATGAGAAAGCTGCACAAAAAAAATGTAAGTAAGCATTTAGTGAAGTTAAACGTCACTATATTTTAATTATAGCAGGAATTCAGTGCTGTAAAGCATTCCTGATGTAGTTATGCAGATGGGGAATTTTGGTTTATGCTGCTATCATACTATTGTCAGCAAATATGTCTACTTTTCAAAAAACAGATTTATTTTTTTTATTAACTAAAGTAAAAAAAACAATTATATGTGAACCCTGATGATGACCTCTGCCGCTCTCTTTCCGTAACACTATCCCAACCTAAGGCACTCAGATAGACATGACATACTGCAGCACACACATACAGCACTGACTCTATCCCTTTCCTTAGTCCCTTACTCTAAACCTAAGCATGCAAACACTTGAACACTCCCACCCCTAAAGCTAAAATGTTTGGCATATTTGAAAGTTTTGACGTTTAAATCCTAAATCCACACTTACCTTGCCAGCACACACTCGATCTTCCTCCTTTCGACATCTGCAGCACTACTGTTTTTCATGAATTTCATGTGTGTGTGTGTGTGTGTGTGTGTATTCACACACATATGTATATGTATGTAATAGTGCAGAGGGCTACAGCTCTGAGTTGTTAATGAACTGCTTCTTGTAGCCCAGGTTACAGGGTTTGGATTTCTTTCAACTCCATTTACCTACTGTGTGACTCTGGCCAAGTCACTTAACCAGACAGTGCTCCCCGGTTGCCCCTAAAAAGGGACACTTATGTCCAGTGGGCCTGGATTCACTTGAACAACAAATACATAAAATATACACACACACACACACACACACACACACACACACACACACACACACACACACAAACTCATCTCTATGTATATAGGTATATAGATACACACACACACACAAACATACACACACACACACACACACTTGTATATATTACTTTATACCTTAAGTTTACTCTGAATACCACATTGCAACTGGATTAGACAAAAAGACATTATATGCACTGTAATAAGTGATACATAAAACACAATTCAAATACAATCCCAGAGCTTAAAAAGCAATAAAATTTAGGGAAAGTACAGCAATGGTGTATAGCACAGGTCCTAGTTTTGACTACTGTTGCCCAGAAAAGATGAGTGTTCACTTCTCAGTGGTAACATAAGCAATAATTAGGAAGCTGGTGCTGCATAAAAATGAATCATTTGTAATACTGTTAAAAATGTGAATCTCTCTCTCTTGATATCCAAATTTTACCTTCAGAAAGTCGTAACAGCACTCTTGGTAAGTTGATGGGTGGTATATTGATGCAGGATTTTCTTTGTGGCAAAATAGCACAAAGTTATTTGCCTTTCACCTCTATCCACACTACTTGCATGGACAAAAAGAGCCAAAGGGATGGGACCTTTCCAAGTATCCTTCTTGTTCACCACAGTACAGTCTGTCATGGAAGAGGAAAAGCACATACCCTTCAGCTGCAGGTGATGCCCCTTTTCTGGATTGTGCAGATTTTTATCAGTATTATTAGTCTAATTATACCAATAAAACATCTGCACAGTGCAGACGTTCATCCTCAGATTGTTTTTAGAGAAAGCTGGACCTAGTGAACATGTTATCTCATGCAATATCATTCAGCGAGTCAGGACATGGTCTGTTATCATCAGATACCCAGTGGGTATGATGACATCTCAACTAGTACACGAAAGATACACAAAAATGTGGTTGGTAGTACAAGTCTACTGCACTTTAAACATGTCTGCCCTGACTGACAACGTACAACTAAAAACAAACTACAGGCAAAGGGCACATGGAAAGCCCTGGCATTCCTAATAATGTTAAGAGGTAAATTCAACAAGCTAAGCTGTCACATTTGCTTTTGGTATCTAAGAGATATATCTGCTTAAAAACAGATCAGACAGGAAATACTTTCAATTATATAACTTAGAAAACAGAGAACTTTCTGGAAGGAATGGAAGTAGCTGACATTTTCTTGGCATAGGGAGGAAGAAATATGGTATTTAAAGACGAGTCTAACAGTAGCTCATGTATTATCAGGTCAATATCTGTATGTCTACTCATACTTAAGGTCAGTCCATCACTGAGGACAACTAAGTAGTACTGATAAATTACACTATACTACATTATCTTAGGAAAATTAAATGTGTGAGGTGTCCTGTCATCAAAAGTAAGGCAAACAAAACTATCAGACAAAAAAGACATAATTAAAAACACTACATTGTGAAGACAGTGTAATCAGCGCATCTGTACACCTAACTGTATACTTCATCCAATCAACACAGTTAATTACATCTGTGGGTTTAATAATTAAGCCAACCCAAATCACCAGACTTTAACCAAATGATTTGTTTGTTTTGACCCTTAAGGTCTTCACAGTGCCCAATCCCCCCACCCCCACCAGGACATCCAGAGAAAACAACCAGGTTTACCCAAATTATCTTACATTGGCAGCACTTTCCGAAAACAACACTAAACTGCCCTTATGTCTACCTTCTTGCTGGCAAAAATGTAGCAGCTGATGAAAATGTCCACACACTCAGTTTCCAGGAGCATACGTTTTAAATTTAAACATACAACAAATATACCCACAAGCTACTAACTTCCACCTCATCCGCTGTTGATATCAGTCCTGTATCTCGAGCGCACGCAGTAAATCCTCATTGGCCTCTTGTTTGTTCAATGAACACAGTATCCACAAAGTAAAAAAAAAAGTGGCAAGTTGAGGCAGGGTAAGATGGAAACTTAATTTCATGCCCTATGGTACCCTCACTTCTGAACAGGCCACACTCAATAGCTCCTTAAAATCACTATACATGCATTTGTCATGCTTTTGACAACACATGTACAGAGCTAGCGAGCCTTGAGTTCAGTAAAAATAGTATTTCTGGCAGACACAAATCTATGGATGACCAACTTAGTTCTGCATATTTCATAGGAGGTTACAAGGCTAGTGGCTTTAGAGCCCTTACAAGCCTTGCCATGTTAATCCCGAGTTGCCTCAATTGTCCTTGGTTAGATGGACATAATTCACAGAGTTAGTCTATAATAAACACATATTACCCCTGTCCATGAGGGATATGGGTGCTGCCCCGGGATGAATTTCCAGTTTCCCATCCATTTGTCCAGGGTACACTTGAACAGGGTCAGTGAAGAGCTCTCCTTCATGTGAATTGGAAGTTTATTCCAGAGTACAGACAATCTCTGGGAGAATCTCTGGGAGATATATCTGTCTCTCCAGCATGTTCTGTTAATGTCACAGGCTAGGTTAAAATCCCTACAGCAAGTGACTCTTCTGCCATTTGACTTGCAGGTGTGCAGCATATCCTTCAGAGCAGGATCAGAGATTGCTCTGAAGGCCAGGCACAATTTCCTTCTCAGTAGCCTATACAATACAGAGTACAATGACAGGGCTTTCAGTCTATCCATGAAAGTCATGGTTTAGAGGCCCTGTATTTTCTTGGAGAGAAACCTCTGTGGTCTCTTCAGCTGCTGCAGGTGGCTGGTGAGGTATATGCAGAAAGGAGCACTGTTCTCTATTAATGGTCTGTTGAGGGCTGAGTACAGTGGAGTTATGACATCTTTAGACCTGGATGTGATGCCCTTATTTATAAGATGCGCAACGTAGAAGGTTTTCCTTACCCCTGTGGAAACTTGGTGGTCGAAGTGCAGATTACTATCTACCTGTGCTCTCAGATCTTGCACCACTTGAACTTAGTGGTGTGCTGTCAATATTGTATGTAGCAGGGAATTCTGCTTTATCAAAGGGGATAATAATGCACTTTTTATGCATTTAGTCCTAAACATTGGATTTGGCTCCAGTCATTTGTCTGTGTTAGCCTCTTGTTAACATTGTTGAGGAACTCAGTGATTGCACCTAATTTGCAATCATCAGAGAACATGGTAAGCCAAGGGCCATCTAATTTAGCCAGGACATATGAAAAATAGATTCCAAATAGTAAAGGGGCCAGCACAGATCCTTGTGGTATGCCACTGGTGATGGGCCTACTGGTAGAGGTGGAGTCACCACCTTTGACATTATGTGATCTGTCGGCGAGCCAACTGGCTATCTATCTAGTCATGTTTAGGTTAATTCCCAGCTGGGACAGTTTCTCAATGATTTCTAAGTGAGGGATTGGGACAAAAGCCTTGGCTAGTTCAAGATAGGCAGTATGCACTGTCTTACCTTCATCCAGGGCTTTGGTGACTTTCTCAAAGATGTCTACTAGGTTTAATAAGCATAAGCTAACCTTAATGAAGCCAAACTGGGTTGGGTCAAGGTTTTGAAAGCCACCTATGTCCTTCTTGATAACGGCCATGATGACTTTTCATGGTCTTGCAGATCAGGCTGATTAGACTTATGGGTCTATAGTTCTCAAGGTTGGTTGATGGCCCCCCTTTGTGCAAGGCGGTTACTGTTGCTGTTCTCTACTCTGGTGGAACAAATCCAGTTCTCAGGTTATGGTTAGAGAATGCCAAGTGGGTCTGTTGGTCCTGTTTTAGATTGCTTAATAAACAACCTGGAATGTAATCTGGTTCCACTGAGGCTGTGTTTTTGGCATTGGACAGCACAGATATGACCTGATCTGTAGAGATACAGGCAGAGGACTGGTGTCAGGTATGCTTTGGGATATGGCTGATGGGGACGGGGCATGAAGTTTGTGTCAAATCTATCAGCTAACAGGTTGGCAATTTCCCCTGGTATAGTATGCATGGTACCATCTACTACCAGTTTGGCACATAGCTGGGCATTCCCTTTTAGATTTCATACATAATTAAAGAATGCCTTATGATTATCCTTAGCTAGGGATGCTATTTTAGCTTTGTAATTAGCTTTAGAGGACTTTACAAGATATCTGATTTGCTTGTTCAAACTGTGGAGGGAATTTTTCCTCTGCTGAGTCAGTTCCCTCTTGTTCTTAGACATCAGTTTCTTCATTTTGTTATATAACCTGTTTAGACTTGGTCCACCAGGATGGCTTGTTTTTTCATGAGGACTTGGTTTTAATCCAGTCAGGTACAGACATGTATATACAGTTGCTTAAGTGATTATACAAGGCATTTGTGTACACCTCTGCATAGGAGTCATTGATGTCTAAGATTGCAGGGGCTATAAAACTTTTTATACCATCGCTTAGTAGGCTGTAGTTTGCCTTGGAAATTTTTTTTAGTTTTTTTGCTCCTGTAGTGATGACAGGTTTAGTAGTTACTTTGAACGAGACTGATTTATGGTCCAACCTTACCAGTGGGAGCATTACACAGGAGGGAGAGCAGTGACCTCCTCCCCATTTTGGTGAGTACTATGTCTAGGATATTTGAACCCTCTGTGGGGGTGCAGACTATCTGTTCGAGAGCATTTGTATTGACAAAGTCCAGGAACTTCTGGAAAAGCATGTTCATACTCATGTATGTCACCCAGTCTATGGAAGGATAGTTGAAATATCCCATGACTAAGGTGTTGGGCTGTATGGCGAGTGACTCCAGTAAGTCCAGGTAGGTGGTGTGCTTTTCTTGGGTTTATGGTGGGGGACCTATAGCTAACAATGATATGGTAGGGCATTTTGCCTATAATTAATTGGAAATGCAGTAGTTTGAGACAGCCGTACTGTTTGACCAGTCTCGAGGTGTAACTGGCTTTAATGAAGATAGATACACCTTCACTTTTATAGGTTCATAGGATGATATTAGGCTTTTGGTCCAGAGGCCCTTATAAGTCTAGTCAAGAATTTTGCCATGTCCCCTCAAAGTCAGCACCTGTTTCCCTTCTCCAGCATTGAGACAGGTGGGATCCCAGGGTATATTTTCTGTTTCCCACCCAGTCATCCAGGTTCCTCTTAAAGAGGGTTACAGAGGTACTCTGCTTGACATGGGGAGGGAATCTATTCCACAGATGGTCGAGTCTTTGGGACACAAATCTATCCCACCAACAAGTTCTATTAATGTCAAGGACCAGGTTAAGGCCTTGTGTATGGGTTGCACAAGTGGAGTTTGTCTTACAGATATGCAGCAGCTCCATCAAGGCTGGGTCTGAAATGGCCTTGTATGCCAGACACAGGTTACCTCTGAGCATTCTGTATGAGACTGAGTAGAGGGACAGGGCTTTTAGCCTATCTGTATAGGGTAGGTGTTTGGTTCCTGACCAGGAAAATCCAGGGTCTTACTGTGGTCTCTCCAACTGCTGCATGTGCTTGGGAAGGTACATGCTGAAGGGGGCATTGTATTCAATCATGGGTTTAATAAGGGAGGAGTACAAGGATGTTATGATCTCCTTGTTCCCGGATTAAATACCCTTATTTATGAGCTGGACCATGTAGAAAGCCTTCAATACAACAGAGGCAATGTGGTGGTCAGAAGTCAGGTTGCTATCAACCTGGGTGCCCAAGTCCCTCACGACTAATTGCATGCTTAGTTCGTTATTATTAATGTGATAATTAGTGGAGATGACATTTTCCTGAAAGGGCATAATGATGCATTTCTTGGCATTTAGTTTGAGGCCATGCTTCTGGTTCCAGTCATTAGCTTGGGTAAGGACCGCTTGGAGGATGTTCACACTGGTTTTGGCTTGCACCTCAGAAAAGTATATCCCAAACAGTAGAGGCCCCAAGACCAATCATTGGGGTACACTGCTTGTTACAGCTCTACTACTTGATTCTTTCATGCTCATTTTGAGGTCTGAACATGTGGAAGGCATTGTAACCTTGCATGGCTGGGGTGCTCCTCATGGCCTTGAACTATGTTTCAGTGACTGTACAGCTGTCAGTATCTTCCAAGTGAGGATTGCTTCCAGCGAGTGCAGTTTCAAGTTTAGACTCCTAGCATTTAAGCAGCAGAACCTTGAGTTTGTCTCGAGTGGATTTTGTTACATCAGAAATTTTGCTGTTGTGAGATTGCTTAAAAAGGCAGTATGGGGGAAGTAAGCATCTTTGCCAGTATCCAAAAGCCTAGATGAGACAGATGCAGACCATCTCTGGCAAAGCAGAGAGGCCTGTCAACCATGTCTTACCAGGTTGAGAGATACTGGATCCCACTGGACTGACACCACAAACTAAGCCAATTATTGAAGACGATCATTTTTTGTTTATATTGTGGCATCATCCTGGGTGAAGGTAGAATGCTGCTTAGAGATAGGGTCATACTTGCCTGGGACACATAATCTGAGAGTTCAGTCATGTCTCTCCTCATATAGTCCAGAGAGGTACATCTCAAGTCATTCACCTCAACAAGAACTATGATAGAGTCATAATGGTATTTGTTGTTGATTGACTTGAGTGCATGTGTGATTTGATGGATCCTGGCACCTGACAAAGCAGCTGACCATGACCTTCTTCTTGTCCAGCCTGGTGAGGGGGACATCTGTGTGCCTCAATAGGGAGTCACCTATGACCAAGACATTAGGTTTTGAGATGTTTTACCTTAGGGGCTTATTTGCTGAGACACTGGTATATATGTTATTATGTGTAGCGATTTCTATTTGCACAGCAGTATATGCAAGTGGTTTACATTTGGGAGTTTTCTAGTCTTTTGTTAGGCTTCTAGTGAGCACCTCTCCATATGTGGGGGTATATATGTTGTAACCTCATTTTGTGTGAGAGGTGAAGTGTGTGTCCTCACAACATATTTGATGTCTGGTTTATTGTTATGTCAGAGAACAGATTCCAATTTCATAATGTAATTACATCTCTCACATAGGATATTTGTTTTAGGAGTAAGTGTTTGTCAGTATACATGAGCAGTTACTACATTGCCACAGGATGCCCATGTTAGTCAGGCTGGCCAGCAAAATGATGGGAAACTGCCTGTCCATTATAGCAGGTTTTTACTGTATGTACTATTAGAGAAGAGAGTGGTCTAGTTTGCCAAGTTTTTGTGCTAGGACTAACAAAGGTGTTTGTTCTATTGAAGCCTATGGATGATAAGTGTGCCAATGATGCTCAATGCACCTGTAGTGCATTAGGGAAGCTTGAGTGGGTTCCAATGACAGATGTCTAGGGAAAAATAAAGTTCCAAGGAGTTTTCATCTATACAGGGCACCACTAACCTCTGCTGTATGGTATGCTGCAACACACAAATGTGAGTCTTAAATGCAGGTGAAATCAAAATACTTTTAAGATAATCTACCAACAGAAAAGCATACAATGAACCTTCCTCCAGCATTCTCCAACTCAGACAAGGCCAACATCCACACCTGTCTGAAAGAAGGGTGCAGGGGAGCCCTTCTTACTGTAAGATGGCTGGTTTAGTGCTCAAGTATATCAATAACAGGGTTAATTCAGCAGGTCTGAATCCAGTTTGTGCTATCTAGGTATCAGAACAGTGCAACGCAAGTGCAGAAAATGAACTAGTTACAATAAGTAAAACAGAAAATAAAACAGAAATGATGCAGCAATTCAATAAAATTATGTTAATAAAGTGAAGAAGAATCACAAAATATACTTATTTTCTTGCTTTCTTATCTTTTTTTTAACCTGGATGCCTTGAATTAAAATAAAAATAATCTAGACTTCTGTCAAAAGACACCAAATATAGAGCAGCTCTGGTTAATTGTGCACAAATCCATGCAAACGGGTGGCCTAAATATAGGCAAATTAAACACTTTTAAGTTACTCTACCAATAGGAAAGCATGCAATGAATCTTCCTCCAGCAAGATGAGCTCAGACAAGACTGGATCCACACTTGTCTGCCACAAGGCTGTGAAGTAGCCCTTATTAATGTGTGATGGCTGGTTTAGTGCTCAAGTGCATCAATAGCAGGCTTGATTCAGCAGGTCTGAATGCTATCTAGGTATTAGCACAGTGCAAATCAA
Source organism: Protopterus annectens (assembly GCF_019279795.1). NCBI lineage: Eukaryota > Metazoa > Chordata > Ceratodontiformes > Protopteridae > Protopterus > Protopterus annectens. The sequence goes on from NC_056749.1 coordinate 380,414,839, forward strand.
GTGCAGAGAAGTGCAAAACATACTTACAGCCCTTTTGTGTGTTTCCCAGCTCAGATAGACCAGGTAAACACCTACTACCACCAGATGAACAATCCCAGTCCTCTCAATGCAAAAGGACAGTAAAGGGGTGTCCTGAGTGAAATGTTACCACAAACAAACTTTAAAGTACACTGCTATGTCTATATTTTTAACAGCTTATAAAAGTGTGATCATTCCATAAAAGTATTTCACTTTAAATAAATGGGCGAAGAGCCACTCAATTGTACAGAATTTATAATGGCACTAAAAAACAAGATACGCTGATTAATAAGTATTCCAGCCAATAAAACTACATTCAGAAATCTCAAGTGTTTCCCCAACCTAAACATACCAGGCTACCTCCCAATGCACTAGTTGGAAAATCCACTGACCTTTTTTGATGTAAAAATAATTGTTTGATAGGGTGTAAAAATATATTACTTTACTCAACAGCTAATTAGATAATAAAGTCAGATCAAGTAGAACAGACAATGGGAGGCAAAATGCACTTTTTTCAATATATGCACAAGGAAAGGCAAATAATTCAGGATATCAAGAGCAGTGTAGAAAAGGAGGAGCATAATAAGTTCAATTTACAGTAGGAGTGGGCAGCTTAAAATCACCACGTTTAAAAAGCAGATCAACAAATGGGAGGTTGGATGTGAAACAAAACAAGGAGTCACCATCAGTGCTTTAGTTTATGCAGGCTTCAAATCTTTTCAGACAGAGGCCCAGAATTTCACCGAGAAGTTAAGTATCACTCAAGAGACAATTTAACCCATGGAAAAAAAAAAACATGTGAAGTGTGCAACCTAGATAATTTGTGTCCACCTCTCACACAGAAAAAGAAACACCAGGCCAGCTGATTTCTTAAAATAGAAAACAAATTGGAGAGTGTATCAGAAAGCAGCTCTATCAAGCATAGACAAAAATATAGGTTTCCTCACCCAGCAGTGCTTTACTCAACAGGAATGAACAGAATGAAGCAGCTCTGTAAACATGCACTTCTGAAAATGTACTTTGCTGTTTCTGAGCCAAGTGCCAGAGGAATGAGCTGTAAAAGTGCCAAAACAAAGCCAATTCTAGCACATAACTAGAAACAACAGCAGAAAAACCTGAAAAGCTGCTGTGTTTTTCCATACTTACAATCAGTCAGTATTCAGTTACTGGATTTCCCCTAAATACATTCAATGTCTGTCACCGTATATGATAAAAATGGTAGTCATGGAGAATTGATTTGTTTGATAATGGGCTACTGTTCCAAAACCGTTTTCAACTAGAAGTATAATCAAATACAATACAATAAAAAATGTAAATCACTCATATATTATTGACTGAGATGCATACCTGTGAACATGATATACAAGTACAAATGAACTGATAGAAAAATGGAATGCACAAAGTTGTAACTACGGTTATGGTAATAAATATACATATACAAGGGTTATGCAATACTCAGAGAACTACAATGGTTTGCAGCGGTATATACTTCAACATTACATGAACAGAATGAATTAATTATGAGACAGTATTGTATATAAAATATACTACATTCTACAACTATAAAACTTTATAACAATACTAAGATGCTGATGAAGCTTAAAAACATATCCAACTGTATTTCTAAAATACATAACCCTATAAATGAAAGAAAATAGTCAAGATATACTTAAATCTGTTATTTTAAATTCCAAGTTTTCAAAACTGAATGTACGAGAACAGTGTAAAGTGTAAATGATTTTGCTGCAGAAAGAAATTACAAGCATTATTAGTCACTAATAATGCAAAAGTCCTGTTTCAAAGAACACATTATATCATTCGATACTCCAGCAAGCTGAAATAAGTAAGTTGATTCTTGGAAAACACTAAAGTAAATGCTAAAACAAAAAAAATTCACTGTTTGCGTTTCAAGATTTTTTCTATTTCATAAAACACATTTGGGTCCTCAATGGTTGATGATATCTTGTAAGGTTTGCCATTCACAAGTGCAGCAAGTGATGAGCGAGGTATCTTGCCAGAACGGGTCTTTGGTAATTGATTCACAAAGACTGCTTTTTTAAAGGCTGCCACAGGACCAATCTTTTCTCGAACCAGACTTACAATTTCATTTTCAAGCGTTTCTTCTCCTTTGTCCACACTACTTGCCAAGACACAAAGAGCCAGAGGGACGTGACCTTTCAAAGAATCCTCCTTGGCCACCACAGCACAGTCTATCACGGCAGAGTGGAACAGCACTGACTCCTCAATTGCACTAGCTGAAATTCTGTGGCCTGAAACATTGATTACATCATCAACTCGTGCCATGACATACACATAGCCATCTTCATCCACATAACCAGCATCCATAGTATCATAGAAACCTGGAAACTTGGTAAAATACAGTTCCTTGAATGCATCTTCATTTTCCCATAAGCAGGAGAAGGCTCCTGGTGGCAAAGGCAGTTTCACCATAATATGAGCAAGAGTTCCTGCTTTCACCTGTTGCAGATTGATATTTAATATCATAACATTATAACCTGGCACAGGTTTTCCTGCTTGTCCTGGAGGGGGTGAAAGTGAATTTCCTAGGCCTACACAAGAAGCTGTTATAGGAGATCCTGTTTCAGTTTGCCACCAATGGTCTAAAACAGGGGTTTTGAAGATTTTCTTACACCATTCCAAAGTTTCAACATCACATCGTTCACCAGCAACAAACAGTGTCCTGAATTTTGATAAATTATATTGTCTCCCCAAGCTTGCCTTAGGGTCCTTTTGGCGGATAGCTCTAATTGCACTGGGTGCAGTAAATAATGCAGCTACACCATGCTCTGATAGCAAACGGAAATAGGTACCTGCATCTGGTGTTCCTACAGGTTTACCCTCAAACAAGACAGTGGTATTGCCATGTATCAGTGGTCCATAACAAATATAGGAATGTCCAACAACCCAGCCCAGATCAGACGCTGCCCACCACACTTCTCCAGGATGCATACCATAGACAGCTGACATTGTCCAGGACAGCATGACCGCATAACCACCTGTGGGACGAACAACTCCCTTAGGCAATCCAGTTGTTCCTGATGTATAAAGAATATATATAGGGTGTTCAGAGGAAACTGGTACACAGTCATGAGGTTTAGCTATTAACATCTCCTCTTCCCAATTCAGGTCACGACCTGGAGTCATAGGAACAGCCTGCATATTAGGTCTATTGTAAATGAGGATTTTGTCAGGTTTGTGATGTGCCAATTCTAAGGCTTTCTCCATCAGAGGAACGTACTCCACCTTCTTTCCAGGTTCAATGCCAAACGACGCTGTCACTATTAGTTTTGGTTTAGCATGGTCAATTCGAACAGAAAGTTCTTCGGATGCAAAACCTCCAAAAATAAGGCTATGTATGGCCCCTATCCTAGCACATGCCAGCATAGTATACATTGCTTCTGGAATCATGGGCATATAAATTACAACCCGGTCTCCTTTCCTTACTCCTCGACTTACTAAGACGCCCGCAAGTTTCGATACTTGCTCCAGAAGCTGAGTGTAACTTATGGCATTTTTCGTTCCTGCAACCGGGCTGTCATAAATGATAGCAGTTTGGTCTCCTTTTCCATTCGCAACATGACGATCTATTGCATTGTAACAAACGTTGAGTTCGCCATCCACAAACCATTTAGTAAAGGGTGGCTTTGAGTTATCCATAGTCTTTGTCCATTTCTTAAACCAAGTGATTTGTTCAGCTTTCTGTGCCCAAAACTCCTCTGGGTTTTCCACTGACAACCTAAAAGCTGTTTCATAGTCTTCGTTTGCTTCAGTACTGTACGGCCTAACACTATTCAACCCCAAAGAGACAAGAGGCTTCCGGGAAACCACCAGATGTGTGAAACAACGCGGTACACCACAAACACCTGGCGCGTACCCATCTGATGTCTTAGTGCGTAAACATGCACGACTTTGGGTATGCTTTTGCCCCCGCTGCGCTGAAGAAGGGTAGGTGACTGTGAAAAGTGGTGCAACTCTCTGCGTTGTGCAGACCTGAGGGCATTTTAGTTTTAGCGAAATAAGTTTCAGAAGAAGCAGCATTTTATTTTCCAACCTGAAATATTAAACGTGCGCTGTCTTCAAAGAACGGATGCCAACTGTTAACTGCCGAAATTAGGGGGAAAAATCGACCCATACACTTTGCAAAAAGCAGATAGTATCCAAGTAGCTCAGCTTGCAGAAAATTTAAAGGCGTACACACTTGTGGTCATATTGGCAGAAGTTGTGAGTTAGTTGATACTACGACCGCCCACATTTTTACTCGCCTTAGCAAACAGAATTTGAACCTAACCCTTTGGTCCCGAAAGTGAATATTTACAAAGATTTTATGGCAACTATATACAAGAGGATACATTTTGTTTGTCAATTGTGCTCAGCGGATCGAGTGTAGGATACTCGGGCCAAGCATATCTATATCTGTATCTATATATAGTCCTCAGCATGTTTATATATGTACAGAGTGTCTTACCTTTCTAGTCCAAAGTATTTTTTTCGTTTAACACTTAAACGTCAGGGCTCCACTCAGTCAAAAGTGTCAAGTAATAAACATAATCGTTGAATAACAACGACTAGATAAGTTAAAAGTGATGTGTAATATTTGCAGCTACAGCTGTGTCGGCACGGTTTGGAAGTACAATGTTTGCAACTTAGATTGTGCCGCTATGGTTTGTTGTCATTTGCATAAATGTAACATGGCTTTCTGCCATATATGCTAATTTAATAAAGATGTTACTTGTTTAAAACAAACAAAAAACTTTTCATAAACTCGTTTGCGTACTAATTAGTTTTCTAAAGAGAGTGTTTTTCGTCTCTCTCTGAAAATTAGTTTGATATGTTTACTCGCCTCTTAGCCGTGGCAACCTGCTCTATTACCTCGAATTCAAGGCAGAACTCCCACAGAGGAAGCAGGAGTTCAGCCAAACTAAACCCCAGGAATACTATAAGACTTAACGAGCACAGTTTACTCAGACTTTCAGTCTTAGAAAAGCAGATTACAGTAACTGGAGAGCAGCGTGGATATCTAAGGTACCAAGGCACATTTAATAACAGAGAAAGGTTTATAGCATTAGAAAAATAAGTGAAAAAGTTTAAACACATCCTTACGTCATCTAATGCCCACAGAGTTTTAGAAAAAAGATAATGCACTGAAAATAAGTAAATAAAAAAGTTCAAGTTCACATTCATTTCTGTCCTTAATTCATAGCTCTCAACCTCCCTTTTGTAGATTGTGGAAAACTACCTCTATAAAGTGGAAAGTACAGCTGTGTAAAATCTTACCGTAAGGGTAGATGTGCTTGCTTTCACCGCTGCAGTATTCATTACAAATGGGATTCCCTGCCATGAAGGCCACCGTCCGGCCACTTTACCAAAGTCTACCATTGCTTTAAGGTACACTGAACGTCACCTACACACGCCTTGAGTAGCATAGGGCATAAAGGTGACGTTGAGGCATACCATCCTCAGAACTGATTGCCCCAGTAGGAACAGCAGTCCAAGGAAAACCAATGAGAACCTGCACATCGGGAAGGAAAAAAGACTAGGGATGAAGGGAGGGAGTGACTACCACAGCTGTGAAGGCAAGGACATCTACCATTATAGTAAGATTTTACACAACTGTACTATGTCCTTACATTCACCGCTGCATTATTCATTACAAATGGGAAAGTGTCAAAGCTCAAGAAGAAACTTGGGAGGAGGAAGCAGCAGCAGAGCCCTCTAAGAAGCCATGAAGAATGGCATCGGCAAAACCAGCCCTAGCTCTGGAGATACCATCCAACTTGTAATGTTTGGTAACGGTATGCACAGAAGTCCAGGTAGAAGTTTCAATAATTGAAGTAGTGTCTAAGCCCTTGAAAAAGCACCAGAAGAAGACACAGCTCTAGCAGAATGAGCCTTTACAGAAGAAGGAAGGCTGTCACCATGAAAAGTGTAACAAATGGAAATAGCCTTTGAAATCCAAGTACAAATAGTTTGCTTGGAAACAGCCAAACCTAAAGGCCTAGGATGAAGTGAAACAAACAACTGGTCTGATTTTCTGATAGTTTTAGTTTTATACAAATAAAATCTGAGCAGTCCATGTGCATCTAAGGTATGCAGCACCCTCTCACTGTCAGACTGCAGACAGGGGAAAAAAGTAGGCAAATTAATAGACTGATTAAGTGACAACTCATTGATCACCTTGGGCATGAAAGAAGGATTAGTAGGCAAGGGCACCCTGTCCTCATGAAATATCAAAAAAGGTGGACAAGCCATAAAGGCTTGCAACTCAGACACCTGTCTGGTAGAAGTAAGTGCTAACAAAAGAACTGTCTTCCAAGAGCAATGTTGCAAGGAAGCTGAAACAGCAGGCTCAGAAGGAGCCTGAGCCAGTTTTTTTCAGAACAAAATTAAAATCCCAGGGAGGTGGAACAGGCTTCCTGGGAGTTCTAATATTAAGGACGCCTTTAAGAAATTGCTTAGCTTCAAATCTAGAAGCTAATGGGGGGAGTTAAAGGCAGACAAGCAGAAAGAGCTGACAAATCGGCCTTAATAGAAGAATTGGCCAAACCAGCTTTGAGCAACTCACATAAATAAGAGCAAACCAAAGGAACATCCACAGAAAGTGGGTCCAGGTCACGAGAAAGACACCAAATGGAAAACCTCTTCCATTTAGGCAAGTAGAATTTCCTAGTAGTAGGTTTTCTGGCCTCCTGCAGGACCTGCAGCATGTCCTCAGAAAAAAAGGTGTCTATGAGGAATCAAAACCCTATCACCCACAGTGTAGGCTGATGTGTGGACAGGTGGGGATGGATGAAAGACCCCTTGTTTTGTGTAAGGAGATCTATCCTGTGAGGTAACTTTTGATGACTGCCCTTGGCTAGATGCAGAAGTAGAGGGAACCAGTGCTATCATGGCTAAAAGAGAGACACCAACAAGATTTTGGGAGCATCCTGTTGAACCTTGAACAGGACTCTCAGAATGAGAGGAATAGGAGGGACTGCATAAAGAAACATCCCCTTCCAAAAAAATGAGAGGGCATCCACCTTCCATACCAGAGAACCTGGGACTCTGGCACAAAACAGAGGAAGCTGTCTGTTCAGAGGGGAGGCAAAGAGATCTACTTAAGGAGTACCCCACTGGTGAACAATGCCCAGAAACACATTCCTGTGAAGCATCCATTCATGGGACTGAGTGAAGGACCTGCTCAGAGGGTCTGCCACAATGTTCTGATCTGAAGGAATATAAACTGCCCATAGAGTCAATGGATACTTGATCGCCAAATCCCATACCAGAAGTGCCAGCCGGCAAAGAAGGTAAGATCTTGTTCCCTCCCATTTGTTGATATACCGCATAACTGTGGTATTGTGTGTGAATATCTTGACAGGCCCCAGATAGAAGAGAGGATGAAAGGCCTGAAGAGCCAGCATAAGATCTGTCATCTCTTTGATGTTGATGTGCTCCTTCTGCTGATGAGGCAGCCACACTGCCTGAACCCTCAAGGAGCCACATGTTGCTCCCCTTCCCACATCTGAAGCATCTGTGAACAGATCCTGAGAGGGAAGAGGAGGTTTAAAAGGGAGTCCTGGAGTCAAACACAACTGCTGAATCCACCACAGAAGTTCTTTCTTGAGACGTAGGAGAAGAGGAACTGTAAAGTTTAGAGAATGCACATGCTGAAGCCACGCTGACTTCAGAAACCACTGGAACTTCCTCATGTGGAGTTTCGTCAGAGGGAGCATCAGAATGGTGGAAGCCATGAAACCCAGATCTCTCAGAAACTCCCTGGCTGTAACAGAGGCCAGGGGAAGAAGAGTTTGAAAGTAAGAAATGAGAGCTAAGGCCTTTGGAGGAGCCAGAGATGCCAGCATTGGCACCGTCTGAATCCTGCAACCCAGTAAGACATGATCTTGAGAAGGAGTTAGGGAAAACATTTTGAAATTTATTGTGAACCCCAGGCTCTGAAGAAGAGAAATGGTAAAACGAAGATTTTGCAAAAGAGCCTCTGGAGAGGATGCCGGAATCAGCAGGTCATCCAAGTAAGGAAAGATGTGGATCCCTTGAAGCCTGCAAAAAGCAATCACAAGAGCACGGCATTTGGTGAATACACTTGGGGCAGTAGAAAGGCCAAAGGGCAAAGCACAGAACTGAAAATGCCAGTAAGCAACAGAGAAATGAAAACATCTCCTGAAAAGATGGAGGTAAGCATCCTTGAGATCCAGAGACACCAGAAAGGCCTGGGGGAGCTAGAGAGTTAAAAGGGACTGAAAGGATGACATCCGAAAGGAAGACTCCTTCAGAAAGATGTTTAGATGAGCAAGGTGTAGAATAGGTCTCTAAGTACCTTCCTTTCTGGGCACTAGAAACATTCTTGAATAAAACCCTTTCCCTCCGTTGGGACACAGGCACCTCTTGAATAGTACCCTGAGATAAGAGATCTCGAAGAACCTCTGGGAAAAAGGAAGTTGTTCCTGAGGAGGCTGGGGAATGCCCATAAAAGGAGGAAGGGAAATCCAGACCATGAAGTACCCCTGCCGAATGATTGACAGAACCCAAGAATCTTGGGTGATTTGGAGCTAAACAGGAAGAGAAGGAGTAAGGCAAAGAGAATGAGAAATGTGGCTGGGAACAGGTGGATAGTCAGACAGCACCTGGTCTATCAGGAAAGGAAGGCTTTAGAATCCCTGCAGTCTGAGTGGCCTTAGCAGGACGAGTCTGTTTACCACCCTTTTTACCTTTAGAAAGAGGGTGAGATTGCCTATGAACAAAGGCTGGCTTAGAAAGGTAGGTTTGCTGAAATTTAGGAACAGGAGAAATAAAGACATGTTTAAGCTGTTGTAAAGCCTCCCCCTTTTCCTGAAGAGACTTAAATAAACCAGCAGCCACTTCCCCAAAGAAAAATTTATTATCCAAAGGAGCATCCATCATCTTAGCCTTAATAACATTGTGTAAAGGTTGAAGCCTAAGCCAATAAGAATACCTGCTCAGTACTGAACCAAAAGCATCAATCCTACAAGAGGCATCTGCTGCATCATAACTACATTTGATAGAATGATGGGCCACCTGTGAGGAAGTCCCTAGCAAGGAAAGAGCAGAAGATTTACTCTGAGTGTGGAAGATCAGAGAAAAGCTGACAAGCCTGAGAAAGAAGAGTCAACACCTATCTAGAGATATGGGTCTGATAATTAATAGCCATAAACGCTAGGGTAGCTGAAGTATAAGCCTTCTCACCCAGCCTGTCCATGGTTCTATTGTCCTTGTCAGAAGGCAGTACCTTGGCCAAAGGAAGCAATTAAGATGTGTTATCAGAGGCTACAGACACTACAGAGGGGTCAGCAGCAGGACATTTAAACAAAACTGAACAATCCTCAGGCATCTATAAAACCTATCAGACTTTTTGGAAGGAAGGGGGAGAGAATCCAGTGCTTTAGAGGCAGTGGAAAAAACATCCAATAAAGCAGCCAAGACAGGAGGAATGCCCGTAGGTTTAAGAGATTTCATCGGCAGTAACTCATAGTATCTCTTATGGATATCCAAAACCTGGGCACAATCCCACTTAAAAAATTCCATCATTCTAGAGATTGTGTCCCCAAAGGAATTTCCTCAGAAGGAGTATCTAGAGTATGAGATCCTCCTCCTCAGACCCATAGTCTAAAGGAGAAGCAATCTGGGGAGAATAAGCAAGGGATTCGTCATCAGAATCCAGCTCTTCCTCAAAAGAATTCAATTCTCTGGGCCTTTTAGGGGATGCAGAGGATTAAGAAGGATCAGGAACCAAAACCCTTCGAGGAGGCCTTGAGGACAGTAAAGCAGTAAATAATCCCGGGTAAAGGCCTTCTACTCACTTTGTGGATCCCTAGGAGCAGAAGAAACATGATTAGTTTTCTGTTTCTTTTTTAATGGGACATCCGCCCTAGAAACCTGAGAAGACACTGACTCAGGACAGTATTCTACAACTGTAGCAGGAACTTCTTCCCTAAAAAGAAACCACGGAGCCCTCTAGACCCCTCAGTAACAATCAACCATGGTTCCCCCTGAATGCCCAAAATGGATTCCTACAAAGCCTTGTCGGACATGCTGCGTGCCAGATCCTTGCCGGCCTCCAACCCAGATGTGGCAGAGAAATCTGACAGTACAACCAGGCAAGTCTCTGGGTTTGTAATAACCTTGGGAGAAATTCTTGGCAGAGGCTGGACAGTGGAAGTTTCCGGTCTTACCTTTTGCACCTTCTTCTTCCCTGATGACTGACCCTTGAGGCAGGAAGTTACATCCATAGTATCTTTAGCAAGAAGCTTAAGACGCTGGTTCTCAAGATACAATGAAAGGGATGAAAGAGTACTATGAAGAGTTTTCGGGACAAACACCTGACAAATTGAACAAGACGTATGGTCATGAGCAGCTGCTAAGCAAAAAAGACACTTATGTTGGCAGTCTTTATGGGGAATCAGTCTCCCACACTGGCATTTACCCTTTCTGGATGACATTAACCCTCCCAAACAGCAACTTATCTGCAATGGTGAGGGCTTCAGCAAACAGGAGTAATCACAGGAATGCCAACAGACAGAAAAATGGCAAAAAACAGACGGAGGAAACAGACCAATAGTTAAAAACAGCATTTTGACTGGCAGCAAAGAAGCTCTGAAGATGGTATCCCTGAACGTCATTGTTATGCCCTGTACTATGCAAGGAGTGTGTAGGTGACATTCAGCACACCTTAAAGCAACAGTAGACTCTGGTAAACTGACCAGAGAGTGGGGTTCATGGCAGGGAATCCCATTTGTAATGAATACTGCAGCGGTGAATGTAAGGACATCAATTGTGCAAAATGTGTAACGTTTACTAACAACTTTACTAGGGAGCTCAAAGATGGTTAAAATGTATTACTTAATACTTACAAAAAGTTATTTTGTTGAATTAATATGATTCTGTATTATTTACCATGGTAATCAGTTAAAAAATCCTTAAAAAGTCAATGTTTCTGTCATACATTCGATATTAAGACTCCAAATGAGGAATGTCCTGTAATCAGGTACACTTTTGAGAGGTATGCCTTAATTTCCGCATACCTTTCAAATTTGTTGTGTAAGAATTATGGTCAAAGCCAAAGTAATTGGGGGATAAAGACCTAAAATTGGGACATTTTTTAAATATTACTTTAAATTAAAATGCTTAGCAGAGCAATAGGTATTGAATTAACATGCATTTTAAGAACAAATGTATAAAGCTAATGTCTCACATCATCATCACGACTGTAATACTCAGCTGTTTACACAAAAATCATGCATTTTATGAGAAGAGGTAGAAAAAAAAATGCATAAATCAAGGACATTCTGCAAAAATTAGTGACATACATCTGAAACTGTACAGGCACTGAAAATGTGAATAAAGACTCCTGAAATGTAGGTAGTTCCAGTCAAAAATCTGGTCATCTAATTAGGAAAAAAAGGAATATAAAATTGCACATAATTTTTCCCACTTCCAGTAGGCATGTGGGATACTGCTGAGGAACACATTTAAAAAGCAAAGAGTGATACAAATTATGAAAAAATATAAGCATACTATCAAAAAGACAGTGTAAAATCTGTATATGTAAATGAACTGCATTGCAAAATTCTACCACAGAAGGACATTTATTTTTCTTCTGAAAAAGGAAGATGTGTGTTTGGTGTTCTCTTTTAATTACTGGTGCCTCTAGTATGTTGGTCATGTAGTGTAGTTTTCTGTGTACTATACAGTTTTAAAAATCACATGTGATGAGTGGGGTTCAGAAAATTCTAGTTGTGTTGAATCTGCCGCGCCTCCTATGTGATCTTTTATCTGCATCTGTCTTTTTATTTATGTAATTGTTAGTAGCTAATTGGCCTTGATTAGGAATGCGTCCGTCTTTGAGTAGTCTGTCAGATGAGCCCATATCTTCCCATGTCTGCACTGCCTACATCATTTCCCAAATTACCCCTCCTGGTTACAGGCTGCCAGTCGACCAGGAAGGTGGTTGAATCACTTCAGTGTGGTAGGCAGTGAGAGCCACAGAGCTCCCGTAGCTGCCAGCAGAAGTTGTAGGTTGTATGGCCCTACCTCCATAAAAGCTGGCATCATCTTAGGAAGCTGGTTATTCCACAGGGCATAGTGTTTGAAGCATCACCACCCTAATCCCAACATGAAAGATGACTACAGACCTATCCAGCAGCATTCCTGAGCCCTAGTCTCCATTGGAGCTACAGAGAGGTCACTCCACTAGCACATCACACACATCCTCTCCCATGATGATGAAGATGAGCAGGCTATGACTCATCATTTCTACCCCTCCACATTAAATTTAACAGGCACCCAAGAAACTGCTTGAACTCAGGTCTCCTGCACTGTGGTCAGTTTATCCCTCCATGCCACTGGAGTAGCTGTTCCATGTCTTTTTTTACCTTACTTTATACTTCTGATTTCAACTCATACTGAAGAATCAGCTGTCTGAATTGAGATGTATGAGAACATCCAGTTTGCTGTGGAATGAAGGATTCTGATGATCAGTAATATGATCTTTGCCTTTGTCACCATCATTTAAAAACAGACAAGTATGTTTCTAATCTTAGATCCCATCATGTTATTGCTAGCCCTAGCATGTTTTAAGCTTCTATGTAGGGAGAGTTTTCATTTATTTCAAAGCTGCCATAGATACAAAACTCTTAGCTTGTAAATATGTGGAATGTGTGTGTCTGGTTTGTATATATTTGTTGTAACATAGCATGAAGGGCTCTACCGGTACAAAGCTAGATTTGTCATATGGTAGCATAATTTGATATACTAATGTACATCTGATGTGAATTTGGATTAGTCAATGACTTCTTCTTAGTATTAAAATACATGCATGTTGATAGGTTAGCTCAACCAGTGTGCCTGTTGTAAATTGAGCATATACCAATAGAAAAAAGTCTGGCCACTGAAATACTGTTAAGCGGCCCAACGTTTTTACTGATATATACCACGGAGGGCAGACCAAATAAAAAAAAAAAGATCAGGCAAGTTCTACAAAACTAAAAAAAACAGAAACGTACCTGATTTTCTTTGTATTTCTGTGCTGTCTCAGTAGACTGTTGTACCTCTTAACTGTCCAGATTTTTGGAGAATGTCCCCTTTTTTGCCTCATTCCAATTAAATAGAATAAAAAACAAAAAATAAATAATATAGATTCTTATTTCTCAATTGTTTCTGTTGAACAGTAGTGATGTACTGTGCAACTGTGGGAACTTAAGTCCCATATAAATGTGCAGTACATCAGAAAACATGGAAAAAAGGGAAACAAAGCAGAGGAACACTACAACACCATTATACAAAAACATTATTTAAGAAAGATAAGCAATTTCTTTCTTAAATAATGTTACTGTATTATAGCCATAACCCACTCCCGTGCTTGGGTAATGCTAGATTTACTCATGGATGGCTTTGTTTGATCACTCAGCCTTTGCCCTCATTATTAAACCAGTGAAAGTCTAGACTTGCCATATAACAGGCACAATTAGATGTGCTAATGTGTACCTGATTTGCAATTTAGAATATAGCTGCTGTTAATATTGGAAAATAAATAAGTTTTGTGTCTGTTGCACATAACCCAATCTAGCGCAGAGTGCAATAAAAATGGGTTCTTTTAATGGGGAATGCCTGTAACAAGGATTATACTTTCTCCAGGTGTAATCCTGCACCCTTTCCTACAGTTTAACTCATCTCTTAGGTTGCTTTTCTCCCCACAATATGGTTCCATTATTGTGCTGGTGCAAGAAGCCTGTTTGTACTTTATAAAACTTTCATTTCTTTGCCTTGGAATCAAAGAGAAAGATCACCCATTTTTTAAACTTAACTTCTCACATAATTTGCAGAGAAATTTGTCTACACCTGCATGTCATACCACAGATACAGGGACATCTGTAGTCAGGTACTGCTGACAATCTTATATGGGTAATTAGTCCTGCTGATGTCAGGAGTTCAGTAGCTGCTGTAAAAAAGACAGCAAACAGTGAAACTGTTTCTACTAATGTTATTGCAGAGAGGAAGAGAACTTACACACGGATTCACAGCTGCTTCCAATACAGCCATACCTTTCATAGCAAAACAGAGCAATTAGATCAGTCAATGGTTCAAAAGCAGTTGTCACCTCTTTTGACAAATTTACATATGCAGCATCACAGTACTGAAATTAACTTTCAATATTTGTTGTTTATACAAATTTAAGATTACTTAAATTTAGTATCAAATATGTCTGTAACATTTAGAGAAAAGTCAGAAAATACTGTTTCCTGCAATTCTTGTAATACATCAACACATTTACCATCTTCATGCCCTCCCACCTCAATAGGATAAAACTGAACAAATCAGGACATCTGTACAGGAAGTACGATGGGTAGCAACCTTATCAACTAGATGCACTGATACTGTTCATAAGAAGTTCTTTTATGTTTTCTTGTGACATCCTTTCAGAGGAAGATTCATATTTAGTGCACAGATCCTTGGGAGGAGACATCTTCTACTGACTTTGAGTCTGTCCTTAAACAAGTGGAGTGTATGAGCATTTTCTAGTCAACAAAGGAAATGTAACAGTTGCCATCAAACATGATATACCGCTGAATTTACTTTAGCTTAACACACTATGTGTTCTTTGATTATAAAACATTAGGAAAGGGAAATCTGAAATACTTTAACTAGATATTTATACAAATAAATGAGTTTATGAATGAAAATAAAAAAATCCACTGATGGCACTGGGGAACAGAATTACTTTCATATCCTTTCCTTATCAGTAACAGCTGTCACTTATAAAAAAAACTGCAAGGATTCCTCAGAGCAGTGACAGTTTTGATAACTGAGGGAAAAGTGTTCTGTGGGGAGGGGAATGTCAATTCAATTTACACTAGAAAAAGATACTTTGAACAATGGCCTTCAATTTATTTATTTTTTGGTTACAGCTGGACAAGGGAGCCCACAGGATTTTTTGCAGAGGAGTGCAAACCCAGAGCCCCACCACGTAGCCCCCCCCCCACACACACACACGCAGCCATTCCAGTGTCCCATTACTTGGCTATTTCTTCCCAGCTGCCATAAACATGGTTTTATACTTTACTTCTACAATGACTAAAGATATCTAGATTTAATTTACACCATTTATTTCAAATTTTATAGCACAAAGACTGTGACATTTTCTAAACAAAGCAATAGTCTTACAATGAAAACAGAGTTAGCATTAAAACTTCTCTGCCTTTGAAGCTCACATTCAGTAAAACAGCATTGAAACCCATATTCAAAGAGAATGCATCTGGGCAGTGGCGGGTTAAGTTTACCTTTGGGCTGTTTTCAAATCATAGACCCCCTTGCACAAATTTTTAGGACCATGAAAACAATACTGTGATTCACCTTCCTGATTGTATTAATTATAATATATAATAATGGAATTATATTCCTTGTATAATACAGCACCACTTGTTAGAGTGTGTTTTAAAGGTATTGTTTTGAACATTTTTCCAGTAAGCAGTGAAACAAAACATATGAACCAGTAACGACAAACTGCCCATTTCAGAACAGTTCAACCATAAAAGGCCACTCAAACGTCTGTCTTTACAATCCACCAATATTGGTCAATATGCACAATCTCTGCAGAAGTAAGTCATCTGAATAATTCCACATTAAAAAAGATCTGAAAATAATGAAGACATTGTTGCTATAAAACAACTTATATTTCAGTGTTTCATCTACAAATTTTGTGCCTGTTGCCCATGAAGAATAAATTGCCTATGTTACATTAAAATAAATGGTAAGCTGGTATATTGCAATAGGCAATGGGTGACAAGCTGAAAAAGAGGTTCAAAGTTACTAGGCAGCTCATCCAAAGGAGGGCATACTAAGGACTGCAGTACCCCACCCACTTACAATACAAATTTACATGCTGTGGGAGTAGAAGCTACAGCCCTCTGTATCAAGACAAGATGCAAGTATGCAACCTGCTGTGCTACTAACATTATTTTAAAAATGTATACCACAATAATGATACAATTTGCTAAACAAAACAGCTGCACATTTTAAGCAGACTTAGCATAAGCAGCAGTAAACTTCTCTTCATTTAAAGTTCACAATTCCTTGAAAATGCACTTGAGAATAAATTCCACCTGCTAACTCTAACTAGTTCATTTCACTCACTCTCTCTCTCTCTCACACACACACACACACACACACACACACACACACACACACACACACACACACACACACACACTTCAACCTGTTAGTGCAAGAAATCTGAACAAAGCCTAAAATAAGTCGGAGACAAATGCCCGAAAATGAGAGACAGATTCTAAATATTCCTCTTATATAATTAGAAAGTTGCTAGAATAACATATGTTGTGTTAGCATACATTTCCTAAATTATATTAAAGTCTGAAACTTAAATGTGTGCCATTATTTAATGACTTCGATCCTCAGTGATCTTCCAGAAAACCACAAATTTTATATAGAACAGACAAAAATATGTGTCAAAAATCGACATTCTATGAAAATCTGGACAGTTGAGAGGTATAAGTTACTTTAGGATAAAGAAGTGTTCTAGATGTAGACTTGTGCATTTTTTCTGTTCTTAATTGATGATAAGACCCAGCCCCCCTACCCCAAAGTCCCAGATTGTCTTGACAAATAAAGACAGGTGATAAGCCTTCATAGGATCATAGGAGGTTGCCACGCTAATGGCCCTGGGGGCCTTTCCAAGCCTAGCCAAGAGTTTATCCCCAAAAAGAAATCTCAGTCAGCACCTCAATTTTTAATGTATGTTTATTTATAATGAAGTATTTCAAGCAAGTAAAGTATTTTAGTGTGCCACCTAGTGCAAGCTTTATTTGAATTTTACTGCGCCTCTTAAAATGCATTTCCCCAATGCTATTTGTTGTAAATCAAAATTAAGCAGCTCTCAAAATATTCAACTTTGGCGTTTCATCCCAAGCATCCTCTGAAAATTATCTGCAACCAGAACAAAACTACTCCAAGCTATAATATTATGCAAGGGTGCTTCCTTAATATACTTTTCTAAAACATGCTTAAAACTGCATTTCCTAAACATTTAAAATGCAGACACTGCTTGTTGATGCCCCAATGTCACTCATCCTATCACTAACTCCTCAGCTAATACCCGACCCCTCAACGGGTTTGGTCCAACTCATGCAAACTTTTCTCAGTGGCAAACAAATTACTTTAACACCAGACAGCCAAGTTTCACAAATGCAAAATTCAAGTCATGTCAGTTTTGCACCTAGTTGAGGCATAAGTACATGTGCACTGTACTGGGAAGTTACTTCAGCATTAAATGTCAGTATCTACCATTCAAGTTCTCTATTTTAGAAAGGCTCTATGGAAATCAAAGAAGGAACTCTCAGTGGTACAACAAAACAACCAACTAATGATGCTTCTGTAGTCAGTGCTGGGCGACGTGTCCATGAGAGACATGGACCTATTATTGCAAAAGGTGCATGGGAGTGTATGCATGGGAGGGGCCTTTTTTAATTCGGGTGAGTTTGACTACTTTTAATCCCAAAAGGTGAACCAGACTAGCTTCCTTCAACATCCGAGGGCTGCCAAAATGACTAAAAAAGCCAATATGTCAACAAGTTATAACCACCACCTTTGGTCATACAAGAACTTCTAACACATGACAGACGTTTTCCCTAACAAGTATTTAGATTTCAGCCCTTCCCCCATGCAGGCCCAGCTATTTAACCCTTAATCTACCACACAAACAACACCAACTGCAACAAACGCAAGACCAGCACTGGAGTTCAGTCTCTGAACTAACCATTCTGAGAAAACTACAACCTTCAGAGCAGTTTATTTTATGAAGCATGGTATCCAGTGGGGACTCAAAGAAATTTACAATAAAAACATAAGAAAGGCGGGGTGCTGTTCTGCTGAGGCCTGACACTGGCTTGTCTCAAGTGTGCCGCTTTCAAGGTTTGGCACTAAGCTTGAAGCTGAGATTGATTAAGTCTAAAAAAAAATACCAGGAGCTTCTTTCTTGGCTATGATGATCTCAATGTACTTTAAGTGCTGCACGCACCACATAACATGACAAATTCGATAATCTGAGCTAAATAGCTCTTTCTGGTCACAAAACTCATTCACTCTATCTGCTGCCATTGTCAATCTCTGGATAACTCTATGCAACTGTTAATGGTTGGAAAGGGAGATATAGTTTGAGGAGGAATTGAGGCTCATCATATGCATCACATGACTGCAGCCTCCAATAGCATCTCCAGTAGCATCTCCTCTGAACCTCCGAACAATGCAGGTTTAACGAAAAAAAAAAGTAAGTTGAAATTGAAAAATGTGCGGTTTTGCCAGTACATTTTTTGATTTCAACACATGATCACAGATAAATTAAGAAAATCCAGGGAGGTGCAAGTGCACCCCCTTGCACCTGCCTGCAGGTGCCCTTGCAGCTGGAAAACTCCTTAGTATACTGTAAAACAAGCCCCTAGACACACACAAATGAGGGATATTGAAGAAATAAAAGAAGCAGTCCTGTTAGAGAAGGTATGGAAGATGACAATGACTGACACTAAACTGTCTTTTGGCTTTTCCCAGTTAGGGGTCACCACAGTGGAACTCTGGTCTGCTAATAATTGGCAGTGAATTTTTACGGTGTCGAGTTGCCAGCCTGGCACCTAACCTGCAAGAAAGGGACACCCACACACTCATGCACCTACCTGCATGTCTTTAAATTCATTCGACCATGGGGAGGACAAGCAGACTCTGCACAGAAGGCGCTCCAGCCGAGAATCTAACCGGAGAACCTCTTGCTGTGAGGCAACAACGCCAACCGCTACACCAGCGGAGTGACTGACACTAATCCCATTATATGTCAATGGCATGGGAATACACCACTACTTCTTCATGTCTAGTATGACTCGTATAAATCAGACTTGAAATGGATTATGGGAAAGAGAAAGGCTTGTAGAAAAACAAGATCACATTGACATGTCAAATCTCAGTGGCAGCCATTTTCCAGAAAACGTATTAAAATTCTGTAAGAAGAAGTCAGAGTGATTTTGAGGTGTTAAAATAGCTCAGAAAACAAAGAGTGAAAATAAATATTTTTTTTAATTCTAAGGTGGAGTTTTCCTTTAAGGCAGAGGGAAAGAAAGCAGCTTGCACAGAAGGTGCAGAGAATGACCCAAGGTTAGAGCATCAGCTCGGAAATGAGCTAAGCACAGAAATATAAGTAGAAGTGCAAATATTATAAGTACTGAGAAAAGATTTAGAGCAGAGACTGCTTGTGAGAGAGACTAAAGTTTTGTTTTTTTAATTCAACACCAAAGTTCTGTTTTGTGATTATCAGTACCAGAATTCTGTGTAACTATAAGTACGAGAAAGAATTTCTTTGTTACAACTGAACCAGTTATTTTATTATTTCATTGGCAAAGTCAGCCTGAATATTTACATTTTGGACTAAAAAGTATCTGCTGTTTTGACAAAATACTGTATCTGCTGTTGAAGAGAAGGAGAGAGAGAGAGGAGGCACACATACACATGCACACACACACACACACACACACACACACACACACGCACGCACGCACGCGCACGCACGCACGCACGCATGCACGCACACACACACACACACACACATATATAATATAATGTAATACAATATAATGTAATACAATATAATATAATATAATATAATAGGTATACTGAAATTTAATGAAATACCCAAATCTCGATGTTCACAAAGTTGACAGCAAAGTGCAGAATTTGCATATGTCAGCACATTACTATGCATGTGCTAATCGACAGTCTCACAGCATGAAAAATTTAACAAAAAAAATTCTTTGCAGAGGGCATTTCTGCCTGCACCCCCACACAACCTGCTAATTATACATACTAACTCTGAGATCACACAATCCCAGGCGAGGGCATATTTCCCTACTTTGAGAATTGTGCGATCTTTCACACCTGTCTATCATCTGTTTAGTCAATCTAATTTTTTTTGTCTAAACTGATGTTGACCAACTTCAGTCAACCCATATACACGTGTGTGTGTGTGTGTGTGTGTGTGTGTGTGTATGTGTGCCTCCTCTCTCTCTCTCTCCCTCTCTTCAACAGCAGATACAGTCTTTTGTCAAAACAGCAGATACTTTTTAGTCCAAAATGTAAATATTCAGGCTGACTTTGCCAATGAAATAATAAAATAACTGGTTCAGTTGTAACAAAGAAATTCTTTGCTGTGACAGAATTCTGTGCTGTGACAGAAACCTGGTTCAAGGCTCCTGAGAGCACCCCAGCACTATCAGGTTTTACCTCATATCATGCGTTCCGGCCACAAAACCCGGACAATACCAAGAAAGGAGGAGGGGTATCCATATTCATCAAGGACACCCACACCTCAAGATTGGTGGCATCGCACGATGCATCGGAAACCATCCAGGTGCAATTAACCATAGGCAAGACTGCTATGCAAATTGTAGCATGTTACAGGCCACCCTCGCAAACTCAGGAACCTCACATGGCCTTCCTGAAAACAATGGAGGGGATAAATGTATCTCCGAACACCATCATACTAGGTGACTTCAACTACCCTAATATAGACTGGGAACACTACTCAAACCCAAACACTCTAGCCCAAAAGTTCCTGGAATTCATAAACTCAAATGCCATGGAACAACTAGTCACCATCCCCACAAGAGGAGAGAACATACTTGATCTCATCATCACGAACATGGGAGCACAATGTTCAACGCCAGAAGTATACCCCTCACTGGTGAGATCTGATCACAAACTAATCTCGCTGGAGGTCCTCATCCCGCCCCCACCCGAAATGAAAAAGACCACAGTAAAGAACTTCTCGAAAGCCGACTTCACACTTCTAAAGACTAGTGTGGTCTCCTTTAAGGCCTCTGAGCCATCGGTTAACATTACTCAAACCGCTGAATCACTTACAAATGCCTTCTACCAGCACCTGCAGGGCTGCATGGATCAGGCAATCCCAAGCAAAACAAAGAGTCTTTGTACCAAAGGCAAGCGTCCAGTCTGGTGGACCCCAGCCATAAACAAACTCTACAATAAAAGGAGAAAGCTACTACAAGATAGAGCAAAATCCTTAAAAGGTAAGACACCGCTGATCACTATAAGTAAAAAGCTAAGAGCTCTCATAAAATCATC